>NW_020837953.1:48672535-48878604 GCF_003676395.1 Aethalodelphis obliquidens
CTCACCCCCCAGGCTGGACAGCTGTGCCCTCACCCCCCAGGCTGGACGGAGGTGGCCCTGCCGCACCCTTGATCTCCGGGCAGCTCCTTGCCCCAGCAATGAAAGCAGAAGCCAGCAGCCCTGGAGGCAGAGCCGTGTCAGATGCTTCCTCTGAGTGCCACCCGCTGCGCCCCCCTCGCCCGCCACCCAGCAGTCACCGGGTCACGGGAGGCCTGCCGGTCCCCTTCAGGGGACCTGCAGCCTCTGTGCCAGCCAGCCACGTGGGCTCGGCCTGGGTCCAGCAGGGCGTCTACAGGGGTGGCTGCAGCCAGTCCTGCGGGGGCACAGGGCCTAGGGGGCTGCTGGCCTGATGAACCCTGGACGTCAGGGGAGCACCCAATCCCTGCAGAGGGAGCCGGGGTCCCATCCCCTCAAGCACAAAACCCATCCTGGGAAGCAGGGTGCCCGAAACGCCCTGGGTACCTGCTCCTGGGTCAGAACAGCCAGAGACAAGACCATCCTGGTGTGTACGAGGTGGAAGGTGAACACCGCAGGACCATGGGGCCGAGCAGGAAGCCGGCGGCAGCGAGCGACAACGCGGGGGATGCTCAGCTAGCCAGGGCCCCGGCGAGACAGGGTGTGGCCTCTAGTCGCAGGCGTGCCCCGAGGAGGGCCCCAGACACCCCGGCCTTCCTGACAGTGCAGCAGCTGCCCTGGGCAGGCAGGGTGGGGGGAGCCCTTTCTGGGGGAGGGGGAGGGGACAGACACACAGCCACCAGCTAGTTCTGGGGTTGTTACAGTTCCTGCTTATCGGCGCCGGCTCTGTGCCCGGGCTGGGCTACGCACCTTTTACCCACGTCCCCTCATTTGATTGTCCCCCCAGTCCTGGGGGGGTTACTGCTGCTCCCCCCCACTCCATCGATGATGACCCTGAGAGTCAGAGGTCAGGCCTATGGCTAGGATTTGAACCCAGGGCTGGGCCGATTCCAGAGCTGTGCTCTGAGGTGGGCACTGCTAGGATGCCCCCCAGCTGGACGGTGAGCCCGGGGCAGGGCTGTGTCCCTCACTCATGTCCCATTCCCAGTCCCGCCACCGCGCCAGGACATAGCAGGTGGAAGCAGATGACGTGGTGGTGGGGGGACCTGGGAGGACGGGTGAGGGGGGGCTCCCTCCTCCCTGGGGAGGAGGTTTTACCCACGGTTCCAGGGAGTGGGGTGGGCACGGGGCTCTGAGGCTGCAGTGGGAGTAGCCGCCGTGGGCCCCCGGCGGGGTTAAGACACAGATGGGGCGGTGGGGAAAAGAAAGAGGAGAGAGAAGGGAGAAGTGAACAGTTTGGGGCGCTCTGGAGCATCTCATAAGTGATTGAAGACAGCAGCTGTCGGGGGGTGAGCAGGAGGGGGCCGGAGAGCAAAGGGACAACGGGAAAAAGAGAGGCCCTGTGGGGGGCGTCGGGAGGAGAGTCCCCACGGCTGACCCCCCGCACACAGTCCTTGCTGTCTTTAACCTTCTTAGATGAGGGCACTTTTATACACGGCAATCAAGGCCCGTGAATACTAAATGCTACCCAAGGCCACAGGCCCATCAGTGGCAGAGCTGGAACGGGAACCAGGTACGTCTGGCTCCAGATTGGGACTCTTTCCTCCACCTGACCTGGAGCCCCCTTGGGCCTGACTCTGGACAGGTACCCTCTGCTGCCCACCAGCACGGAGGAGACCCTGTGGGTCCACAAGGCACACTTAACTCACTGCTCTTACACACCTCCAGGCAGCAGGTAGAAGTTGGACATTTCAAACTAACGCCTGTAACTTCGCGAGCTGCTTGGCGCTGTTGGTCGCCGTGAGTCAGGTCTCAAATTGCCACTTCATTCCTGGCCCCTAAGAGTAAATCGTATTTCTTCAAGTATCTGCCAACGCTTTTTCAAGAAGTTCCTTTGGACTGGGAGGGCAGGCAACCACTAAATGCTGGGCTGTGAAGTTAGGGATACTTCATTTGGACGAGGGGCAGCTTCTCTTCTGCGTGGATGCATCTGAGCCATAGATTTAAGCTGGATCAATAAACATGACAGACAGAGCTGCTGAGTGGCCCAACTGCCGCCCACATGCCCCACCTCCTGAATCATCTTCTAGCTAGTGTGGCCTGGGACACGGTCGATCAGCAGGGTCCTGGGGTGGGGGAAGGGGCATCCAGGGAATTTTGCTTTCCTCGTGGAAAGGGACAGAATCTTCTGGAATGTTCTTCATGGAGGAGTCTGTCTCCATTTTCAGCAGAAGGAGTGGTGTGGGTGGAGGTCTCTCAGGCTGGATCGGGGGCAGGAGGTGGTACCTCAGAGGCCTGTGTGGGGTGACCTGCAGCCAGTAGTCTTGTACTGTCCCCCCCAGCTCGACCACAGAACATGATCGCATGCCAGGCTGGTCTTGAGACCACTTAAAGTTACCTCCTGGTAAGTGCGGACCTCACAGGGATTCTAGCTGTTTCCACAACTTACGGAGGAAGTTCTGAACAGATCTGCCTCAAGGTAACTCACATTCCTTTGGGCCGGGACCTGTCCCTGGAGTGTAGGCGGAGGACTGGGTTCGTGCATCCTAGACACTCCCAGTGTGCGGAGCAGAGAGCGGGGTCCAGGGCTCCAGAGACACACAGCTCCCTCTGCAAAACCCCCATGGGGAACTCTAAGCAAGTGAGGCCTCTGGGGATGACCGAAGTGATGAAACATGTCCTTTATCATGTTGATTTTTTTTTTTTTTTTTTTTTTTTGCGGTACGCGGGCCTCTCACTGTCGTGGCCTCTCCCGTTGCGGAGCACAGGCTCCGGACGCGCAGGCTCAGCGGCCATGGCCCACGGGCCCAGCCGCTCATGTGGGATGAGGGATCCCATGTGGGCATGTGGGATCCTCCCGGACCGGGGCACGAACCCGTGTCCACTGCATCGGCAGGCGGACTCTCAACCACTGCGCCACCAGGGAAGCCCTTTCATATTGATTTTAAATCAGCATCCTTGTAACTTCTACCCACAGGGCCCACCTTTGTTCCCCGGCCTGGGAACTAAGGATGGTTTTCACGTTTTTTAAGTGGTTGGAAGAAAAACAAAAGAAGAATATTTCATGGGACGTAAGAATTATAAAAAATTCAAATTTCAGTGTCATCAATACTGCTTCACTGGTACAGAGCCATGCTCATGTACTGTTGGGCCTCCATAACAAAACGCCACAGATGGGGTGGGGGAGGACTTCAATGACAGACATTTTTCTCAAAGTTCTAGAGGGTGGAAGTCCGAGATCCAGGTGCTGGCAGATTCAGTGTCTGTGAGCACTTCTTCCTGGCTTGAGGATGGCCACCTTCTCCCCGTGTCCTCACAGGCAGAGAACGAGCTTGCTCTGGTCTCTTCCTCTTCTTATAAAGGCACCAACCCATCATGGGACCCCACCCTCAGGACCTCATCTAAACCCAATCACCTCCCAAAGGCAAACGGCATCCCACTGGGAGTTAGGGCTTCAACATATGAATTTTGGGGGACACAAACATTCGGGCCAGAACACTTATTCACGTATCGGCCACGACTGCTTTCACGCCACGTGGCAGCACTGAGGAGTTGGGATAGAGGCTGCACTGCCTGAAAGGCTGAAACAATTATTCTCTGACCCTCTGTAGAAAAGGTTTGCGGATCCCTGTTCTAGGAGTTACCTCGGCCTCTAGAAGGCTACACCTCCGTCCTGGAGCAACGGGGGCTTCAGGCACACAGTCTCTGGAGCAACAGACCTCTGCTGCTGGACCCCGCCTCTGCCCCCGTGAGCCCACACCTGTTTCCTGGGCCCAAGTGTCGGCCGTTGCCTCTCTTCGAGTGGTGCCTCAGTTAAGTGAGGTCACTGCACGGAGCACTCTGCCTGGGCCCCATGTGCACTCTTGGTCACTGTCATCCTGTTCATCTCCTGCATTCAGGTGTAGCTTGCGTGGTTTGGTGACTTTCAAGCCAACCCTGGGATTCCGTTGAGAGTTTTCAGTGTATGAGATCACAACCTCCTCTCCGGGGACTGGACAGTAATCCAGTCTAATAACTGATAGCCAGAAGCAGACCCATTTCAAAGGCAGCGTGATCTGTAACATTTTGCAGCCCCGTTCAAAACCTCGCTTGGGGAGGGGGGGAGGCAAACGCAGGAGGTGTGTTTGTCAACGCTGGTGCCTAGACGGGCCACACGTCACATTCCGGGGGGATTCACCATTGGTGGGCGCTCAGCTCCGTGTCCTGCAGTGCCCACCCTGGTCACGTCATGGGTGAGCGGTCTCCCGGAGCCTTCGTAGAAATGCAAACCTTCATGGTTGAAAAGCTCCTTTTTTTTTTCCCCTGGGGGACACCTCCCGGGTGACATGTTATGCAAATTTTCCAAGTGTCCCAGACAGGCCACGTGCAAAAGCCTAATCAAATCCACAACGTGCCTCCATGGTCTGTCCCAAGGACCCTCTCTCCCAGCGTGTGGAGGTTTCAAAGGGCTCCACAGTGACTCATGGAAGCCGAGTGGCCCTGAGGACATCGCAGGAAAGGAGACCCCCAAGAGGGCTTCTCTAACCCTGCCCAGTGGGGTCCCACCTGCTCTTCCCCCTCAGATGTCTGGGGAACAGAGCAGGGAGAGTGGCCCGCAGGTGGGGCCCAGGGGTTTCCCGCGGCTGTTAACCTGCGGGGGTCTGAGGTTAATCACGTGACTCAAACGTGCCTGCCCCAAAGATGTTGCCTGCACAAGAGAAAGCTAGTTACTGTGGAATCTTATTATTATTTTAAAAAATCTCTAAAGCCCCGCATCAACACCAGCAAACCAAACCACCACCAGACAAACCCCCATCACTGGTAGATGTCTTTTGATGGATAGGATACCTCCCTAGGATGCTGGAGCACCTGACGAAAGGTATCTCTGGTGGGGACCGCAAACCTCTGGTGGGTGCAGCCAGGGGCCGGGGGTGGATACGTGGGCTTTGGGAGTCTCTGCCACGTGAAAACAGCCAGGGACAATTTGTGAATGAAAGGGTGTGGCTGTGTTCCAGTAAAACTCTGTTGAGCAAAACAGGTCATGGGCTGGATTTGGCCCTCAGGCCATAGTTCGCAGAACTTTGATCTCTGACATTAAAAAAAGGTGACATCCACTGAAATTAAGACAGAAGTGTGGGTCCTTATGATGTCCACAGCACTCACAGCTCTGCTCTGTCCTTTCGTGGGGACACTCCCATCAGGAAGGGGACCCCCTCAGGTCCAAGATGACTCCCATGCTGCCTGCTGGCTGAGCCCCTGACCCCGTTGCTCAGCGGGGGTGCTGGGAGGGAGAAGGCACAGAGGTCCCATGTGCCCTGAATCCTCATTCACCTGCTAGTCATTCTGATTTATCATCGGACCGCAGGCCTGATTAATCTGCTCCTAGTAAACATGTAAAGCCGCCCTCCCAGCCGCTCGCTGGGGACAGCTGGCCACGGTCGCAGGCTGCCTGCCGCCGCTGATGCCATACTATTTTTGGTTACTCTTTCTGTCTCATTTATTTTTGATACGAGTTGCTCATACAGACTGTATGTTCTCTTTCTTGCTCCTGCACTGAGATGAAATAAGCATAGTATTTTTAAACCCAGCTCGTGGGGCCTCAGCGCAGCACCTGGAAAGCGCTGTCCAAGGTGGGCTGCCTGGCCTCAGGCTGCGGCCCACAGCCTTGCCTCACCCTCCTGGACACGGTGACCCATCAGTCCTGGGGAGACACTGGGCCTTCAGGGTCCTGCAATGACACTGGGCTTTCAATGGCTGGGGGTCCAGGACATCTGAGTGCCCTCTGAGTGGCAGGGAGGGACGAGGCACCAGACACCCACCTGAGCAGCATCTCTGGCCTCATCCCTGGGTGGGGACCAGTCCAAGCTGCTGGTGACTGAGTGCAGAGGTGTGATGTGCTGGGATAAAGGCTTTCACGTGCACTCACTCACTTAGCCTTCATCCCACACCCTGTGAAGTTGGTACTGCTTATTACCAACCACTGGTGATGGCTGGGGAAACGGAGGCTCAGAGAGGTTCCGTTGGCCTGGCCATGCCCCCGCGCAGCCCTGAGAGTCCCTCCTCTGAACCACAGCCCTGCGCTGCCACGGGCAGAGAGGGAACAACCAAAGGCCTCCTCCCAACAGGGGTGAGACAACCGTGCTCTCCAGGATGAGAGTGGCTGGGATGGGGGGTGGGCGAAGGCAGGGGGGCGTCTCCTTAAGAGACCAGCAACGATGCAGGTGCGAGCCGGGGAGGCCTGGGCCAGGGTGGGCTGGCAGCTGCTGGAGCCGGGAGGTGGAGACCAAAGGCCGGCTGGCGGGTGGATGTGGGGTGCTGGGGGAAGACAGGGGAGCAGGGTGACCCCCCCCAGCTCCTGACATGGGGGAAGTGCTGGGTGCAGCAGGTTGGGGGAGCCTGGAGCCTGGTGGCGGCTGCGTTGAGTCCGAGAGGCCTGTGGGACACCCATGTGGGGGGCTGGGGTCTTCCTCTGGGCTCCTCCCCTCACTCCTGCCACAGAGCCCTGGCAGGTGCCGTCCCTCTGCCTGGGACGCTCTTCCTTTGTGTCCCTGCTCAGATGTCACTTCTCCAGAGAGGTCGTTCTGGAAAGCCCTCTCCAATGTCCTGTCCATCAGAGCAGCACGTGCATTTCCTGCAGAGCTCGTACCCCAACCTGTGGTGACTCCACCCGGCTGTCCCCCTGACCAGATGGTGAGCTCAGAGGGCAACCACTGGGTTGGTCTCATTCCCTGCGGAATCCCTCATGCCGGGACGGGGCGATTGCTGAACGCACGCAGGCAAGTCACGCCTGCTCTGCATGGCTCGCGTGCTCCTTCCTGCAGCTCAGCACCTCCTCCACGGGGTTTCACGGTGGGAGGGTGCAGTTCGCAGAGGCCCAGGTCAGGATCTCAGGCTATCACTGGACTGACAGGCTCTACCAGGTCTGGAGTCCCCAACCAGGATGATCCCTGGTTCATAACACAAGGACAGAGCCAGGCATCTCAAGGGCATGTGTGCACGGGCAGAGAGCACGTGTACATGCATGTGTGAACACGCACATGCACTCACACACCACCTTTACCATCTCCATGACCTTCACCTCCATCACTTCTACTATCTCTAGCACCTCCACAACCTCCACTTCTATCATGCCCTCCACCTTCACCCCAGGCTGGCTCTTCTTCCCCCAAGCACTGCTGCTTTGGAGTCTTCCCCCCCGAACGACCCTCTGAGCTTCAGTTCTCACCTCCATGCCCACGAGCCCCACGGCTGCACCGTCAGCACCCCCGGCCTGAGCCCCAGTTTCAGACTCTGTTGGCCGCATCCACATAGCTGCCCCTGGAACACCCCCTCTCCTGCCCATCTCCACTGCCAGCCTCGGGTCGACCACCTGTCCCCAGAGTCCCATTCCTCTTTCTCCACCGCAGATCCATCAGGCCACGCCTTTACTGGCCGCCCAGGGCCTTCAGCCTCTGGCCCAGTACCTGGGCTTGGTCTGCAGAAGCATTCCCAGCCAGGCCTGACTACTTCTGCAGGCTGCTTCCCACACGCCTGCCTGCCTCTTTTCCCACACACCTGGCCTCGGGCACGCCTGTCTGCCTCGTTCCCTCATGCTCCTGTACCTGTGGCAGCCCCTGCCCTTGCTCCTTCTGTGCCCCACCCTGGGGCGGGTGCCGTGTCTCCCCATCCGCTGGGGACGTCACCAACCTCAGGGTCTAATGCAGTGGTTGCTTCCCCGTCCTGCACGGGTCACCCCACACTATTTGCAGTGGTTACCCCCGGGGCGGCAATAGCGGGGAGGGTGTCGGCACGTTCCATGACTAACACCTCTACCGTCCGAATCTTCTGAACTACTCCGCTAAAGCCCTAAGAAGCAAAGAGCTGGGGCAGGTCTACTCGACTCCAAAGCCAACACTCTTAACGCCCCCTCATGCCATTTTGTCCCAGGCTCCCATGATGATTTCTGGAGAAGAATGCTCCCTGCCGCTTTCTGGTTTAAATCTTTGACACTCGAATGCCAGCCCAGCCTCTGGGCACCCTCATCCCCAGTAAAACCTCCCCCTCTTGCCTAAATCCAACTGGGGGACACATGGGGCTGAGGTCCCCCACCCCACCCCGGCTTTTCTACCTCTTTTATTCACCGGAGCAGGGACGAGGAAGGACTCGTCAATTTGCCCTCAGAACGTGAATAACCCTGGACCAGGCATTCCACCTGTGAACAGGGGGAATGGGGATGATCGGAAGGGGAGGGGCAGGCAAAACACCCTCCAATTCCCAGAAAACAAGCCGGTGGCTCATTCTGGAATCCCCAAGACAGGGATTTTCAAAGTCTGTGTGTCCTGGTCACACCTGAGATAGTTCTCGAATCTAATATTTATCTACTTATTTTTCCAGTTATCTTTGAATTATGACAAGTAATGCTGGCTTTCCCTTACTTGCAGGAATGGCAAGTTTCATTTCAAAATAAGCTTATTTAAGAAAAAAGTTTAACCAGCTGAAAGAGAAATGCAAACTCTGAAACACGTCTGGCTGTGTGCACATATGACTCAGAGCATCAGATGAAAGGCCAAGGACTGGAGTGTGGAAATACTTGCCAAAGACAGAGAGACAGACAGACAGAGATAGAGAGACAGACGCATCTGAGTGCAGGAGGGGGAGTGCTTCCTGAAACCCACAGCCTCAGAGTCTCCTCCCCAGAAATCCCAGGAGAAGGCATGTAGACTCCACCGCAGAACCACGGGGCAAAAGTGAGTTCCAGGTGGTCATGCAGTTCTTTCTTTTCTTTAAAACTAATTTTCCTCCCCTTTTGTGAAAGCATGTCAGAGTTCCTCCAATTACAGGAAGTTTATCAAGAGAATCTAGGGAGAGACCAGAACCCTGGCAGGATGTAGCATTCCAGGCCAGCCCCGGAGAGCAGCTCTGATGAGGGTCTGGGTGGGCGGACGTGCCTCGGAAAGGGGGTGTGTGTATGCACGCACACGCACACAGCCCACAGGTGTGCATACATGCACGCACACGCACGCACGCACACACAGGCCCACTCTACCCATCGGCCAAGCAGCCCGAGGTCTGCGGCCGCTCGTGTTCCCCAGGAGATGCTGGGGAAGGCCTCTCCTCCCTCAGGCCGGAAGCTCCGCCCCAGGTCAGGCCAGAAGGGTGGCCGGAGCTTCCCGTGTGTGGGAGGACTTGCAAGCTCACGGCCCGCGTGCCAGGTGGTTGCAGGCCAGCCCCGGGGAGCCTCCCGCTGCTCCGAAAAGCAGATGCTCCACAGAGCAGGTGAAGATGAAGGACCCAGGATCCCCCCCCGGGTACGGGGGGTGGTGGCTAGAAGGACTTGAGAGCCATCTGGGCGACCCAAACGTCCAGCCAGAGCACATCTCAGACACGACTCAGAGAGTGTGTCCCACACCTTTGGGGTAGGCTGAGGGGCTGTGCCCGCCCCTCCCTCCCCTGGGATGAAGCGCACCCAGGGGTGCTTTTCCTCCCTCTGGGGCCTGGCTGTGCCCACTTCCTGCCTCAGTGGATGCTCCCAGAGCCATGGGCGGGGCTGTCTCCCTGGGAGGAGCCGGGCCCCCATCAAGGCAACAGGCATCTCCTCACCCAGCGCCCCAGGCCTGAATGCCCCACGTGCACCAGCCCCTCTGTGGAGGCTGAGGGTCAGGGGGCCACACACAGCGTGAGAACTGGCTGGGGGTGTGCCGTGGGACAGAGCTGTGTCGCCCACACTCCACAGCCCCAGCTCTCTTTTCACGCCGAGGGCGTTTCTCGCCTGTTCTGGTATCTGGACCTTGTCCCTCAGAGGGGAGAGGTTCTTAAAGATAAAGAACAGCGGAACCAGAGCGACCTGTCCCCAGTGCTGACCAGTGTCAGGGGGACAAGGGGGGCTTCCTGCTGCAGGATCGGGACTCGGCTGACTGCCCGTGAGGGCCTTTCCCTTACGAAACCCAAGCCCTGTCCTTCACGCCAAATAGAAGACAAGCTGCAGGTCTTAATGGCCCACCTCTAGGATTCCCTCCCCACTGGCGCCGGTGAGGGGGTCCGGGTGAGGCAGCGGCTCCCGGCCCCCCACACTCACCAGCTCCCTGGGGGGCGGTCGTGCAATCCCAGAGGACTCCAGGCAGCACCCACGGGCGGCACTGAGTCCCGGACACCCTGCGGTCAGCATGCCTGCGGCATCTCCAGCCCCTTGGCCGCGGCTGCAGTGCCGCGAGTACCTGGCTGGGGCGTCAGAGACAGAACCTCTGCATCCGCCTCTGAGCGTGATAACCAATGAGCCGAGGGACTGCGGGAGGGGGAGGGGAGGGGGAGGTCCGAGCACGCGCTTCCCCTCCCCCTTAAGTGGTCCTGGTTTTCCCCACTCCTTGGGGGGCATCCGCAGTAAGAGGGACAGAGAAATGCCGCATCTCCTATCAGAGCCGGACCGAGGTCTTTTGAACTGAGCCACGGCGGGAAGAAAACACAGAGTTTGGGGGGCGGGGGCGGGGAGGAAGAAGCACCCCTTGCCAGGGATTAGGGCTGTGACCCCGTGACGATTCAAAGCCTGACTCGGCAGCTGACACAGGAGGGAGCAGAGACGGCCCAGCTCTCGGCAGATGGCACATGGAGGGAGCAGCTCCAAGCTGCTTCCTTTGGCCCGGGCAGGGGGGTGGGTTTTAACCGCTTACCCCCCAGGCTGGGAGCAGGAGGGAGAGGCCGGCACCCTGGTGTCCCCCAGACAGGCAGCCTCAGAGCCCGGCTCTCTAGTCCAAGTGGACACGTTGGCGCCCTCTTGTGCCACCAAGCAGTCCCTGGACACTCGGCCCTCCCCCAGGGCTGGTGGGGTCTCTTCCTCTCTGGAGCCTTGGACAGCCCACACCCCGAGGGGCCCTCCAAGCAGGGTGCCGGGCAGGGAGGACCTGGGGAGCCTGGGTGTTCCCATCTTGCCCGCTGCTACGAGTTTCTGCAGTAACACTGGGGGGCTGGTGGTGGGCCATGGGCACGGGGGCCACCTACTTCTGGCCAGCCCCGTGCAGGGGCCTCTGGTCACCGTGTCCAGCCAGGCCCCTCCCCTGTAGACGGCACAGCGCCTGGCACAGCACAAGGCTGACTGTCTGCAGCTGATCCCCCAAACGCCGCGTGATCGCGTACACGGTGGTGCGGGACCCCTGGGCTTTACGGGCATTTCAGCGGTGACCCTTAGAAGAAGTTGAGCGACAGACCTAAAGGCTGTAGCACAAGCCCGTCCCTCCCCGGGGGAGGCACAGGCTGGCATCCTGAAAACGGGGTCCTATCTGAGCACCTCCCACCTGCCCTCGATGGGACACGCCGCGCTGTCTCACCTGCTCACCTTGTCACCCACAGGTGAGCTCCATGAAGCCTCCCCAGGCTGCTGGGCCCACCACTCTGAGGCCAGGAAGGGGGCTCTGCCCTCTAAGTACGCTGGCAGGTATGGCCGGGGTGACCCCATACTGGACCCCACTCCTCACTGTGGGCCCCGGCTCCGGGTGTAACTGCTGGCTTTCCAGAGAGGGGGTCCGACTCGACCCAGCTCGACCCCAGGTCCACACCCCATACTCCCACTCTTACCCCTTAGCCAGTAACACCCAACATGCAGTTCCTGCCAAGGGGGAAGAATCAGCAGACCAGAAAGAAAGCCATAGGAGCTTCTGGAGGGGACCCTGGGGGTGGTGGTGGGGAATCAATGGCGGAAACCTGCTGTGGTGGCTCAAATTGTGCCCCCCGCACCCCAAACATATGTCAGAGTCCCGGTCCCTGGTATTAGTGAACAGGACCTTACGAGGCAAAAGGGTCTTTGCAGATGTAATTAAGGTCGGGTCATCCTGGATCGGGGTGGACCCTACATCCAATGACAGGTTTCCCTAAAAGAGGAAAAGACACAGATGCAGGGAAGGAGGCATCGTGATGGAGGCAGAGACTGGGGTGATGTGTCCCCCTTTGCTGGGGGGGGCCTGTGTCCCCAGCCCTGGTTCAGTTCCACACCTTGAGGGGAGCGGCAGTTTGCAGGGAAATTTCTGCAGCCCTCGTTGCATTAGCATTTGTGAACAGGCTCCTGGGGCCCTCCCCACTCCCCAGGGGACTGTAAGAATAAATAACAAATGATTTCAAAGCGGATCACGCTGCTGGTACCACACGACAGAGGCATGAAAGATTAATATCTTGCCCATGCAGCACTACGCTAGCGATTGGAAAGCCAGCTTTATTCCACCTCATCCATTAAAGGCTCTGCTGAATTAAAAGAGATGCAAAAGAAAGCCATCAGGCACTGTGTCTTTGCAATCATATAATTAACAGGAAAAAAAAGCGTTTTTAAATGAAAGTACTCATTGCAGGTGAGGCTGCAAAGAAGCTACTCCAGTGAGACGTTGCTGCTTCGCGGATGCGTGGCACAATCTTTTGGGAAAGTAATTGGGCAATAGACCCATAGCTTGGGATGCAGAAATCCTACTTATATAATGTAACCTAACCGTCCAAGAGAGGAAATAAACTTAGACGCGCACCCATGTTCAAGGCAGCATTATTGGGAAGAGTGAAAGAATGCTAAATCCCTAAGGAGATCATGTTTCAGTGAATTTCGGGGAAAACGATAGGCTATAATTCGGTCACTGGCAGTGACGTCTCCCTGTTTGGGAAAGTCTCCGGCAGTGATGTGAGTGGGGGAAGAGGGGAGTCCCACGATTCTGCAGGCGGGAGGGGAAAGCATACAGGAGAGTGGGGAGGGGTGCCGCCTCCCAACCGCACTCTTCCTGCCTCAGACTCAGCGACCCCCTTCTGGTGGGAGGGTCTGCGTAAATGAGGCAGGGAAAGAAAGGATCCAGCGGGGCTCTGCCAGCACTGAGCTGAGAGCTGGGCCGGACCTTTGTGCGGTTTCCTCTTACCAGGAATCCTGGCGACCCCAGCCCAGGGGCGAGGCCAAGTGGGAGCATCCATCCCGTTAACAAGGCGACATGGGGCCCAGGGTCCTCTGCTGGCTGTGTGACCTGAGGTCAAGCATGGAAGCTGTTCTCACCCATGAAGCACCTACTCCTGGGGTGGCTGGAGGGTTAAGAGTAAATGCTTGTAAGGTTTAAGCAAGAGCCTGACAGAGCAGATCCCAGACCAATGGCGGCTGCTGATACAAATAATGATAGGACAGCAGTTATCCTACCCCTCCTCACACCCGCCATCAGCGTCATCACTGTTGCCATGACCAGCATGATCGTTGCCCTCATCATCACCACCATCACCATCACCATCACCATCACCACCACCACCAGCATCATGTGAACTGCCTGCCTCCTTCCTGCTGTGGGGCAAAGGCTTTCAGCCGTCCAGCCTCCTTCCTGGAGGTCCCCTGCTCCCATGGAAACCTGCTCACGGGACCATGGCCTTCTCTGCCTGCCGCTTGGGACCACTCAATCTGGATGCCCTGGGACGGCTTGTGCAGTTAGAAGGAATTAACTTCGCATAATTAAGTAGCTCTGCTATAAACACATGAACGTGGCTGCTGGGCACTGAGCATGCAGTCTGTTCGGGGAGGCTGCCGGGCTGCAGGACACAGCCCATCTGTCCAGATGCCAGGTGGCTGGGAGCCTGTGGCCGCCAGCCTACGATGCCCGCCCCCGCACCGGAGCTGCCTCAGCACACAGGCTCTGAGCACCGGGCTGTGTCTTGCCCTCAGCTGCAGGGGTGCATCCTCGCTGACTGCCATCTTTGGCTGGGTGCCAGGCCGCAGAGGCCACGGCTGCTCTGCCCTCCCTGGGGCATTGCCTGTTGTTCGGAGTGTGGCAGGATTGTGCCCTGGGGATAAGATACTTTGCGGAGAATCTGTCAGTGGGGTGGCCAGCCTGGGGAGATGGAATAAGGGAGCCCACGGTGGGGATGGCCACTGCCTGCTTCCAGGGAGCCCAGGCTTGGTCCCACGGCTTCAGCTCAAGGATCCAAAGCTCACCAGGTATCTCCTCCAAGCAGGGCCTCTGAAGGTTCCTGGGGTGGACGAGTGGACCGAAGGGGAGGCGGGAGACCTGTCCTGCCTACAGGCAGCACCAGGGCCGGTGCTAGGACTTCATTCCTGGAGTGGAGCCTCACACAGAAAGGATGAGTGGAGGATTGCCAGGACGGTAACATCACCTCTTTGCAGCTCCGAGCCCTTGACATCAATGCTGTGAGGGGATGGGAGGCAAGGGCAGCCGTCCGACGCTTGCGAAGCGCTGGCTCAAAGGACCGTGGGCTCTTGGAAGTTGGGGAAATCAGCCTGGGGTCAGGCTAGTGTTCCTCGGGCCTAAAGGGAGGGTGACAGGCCTAGTGGTCCTGCCTCTGCACCAGCAGTATTCACCCACATGTAAAGGGAAATGAGCATCCCTCCAGAGGACCAAGCATGGGCCGTCTGGCTTAGGAAGCGGGGAGGCCTGGGTTGGGGGATGCGGGAGCACCCCGAAAATGGTCTGATGTACGGAGGAGGTCCCAGGGAGGATGTGGCACAAGGTTTGGTTCTTGCCCAGGGGTTTCCCTTCTCTGATCATCCCGAGTCAGGTGGCAGCCACTAGCCCGTAGGCCAGGGTGCCCCATCCGTTCCCAGCTCCGCAGAGGGCGGCCCCAGCTTGCGGGGGTGGGTGGGCCTTACACGAGCTGTTTCCTACCCTGTTCTACCTTCTGGGAGAGTCCATCGTTCCTGATCGTTGCTGAGAGGCTGCTTCTGCCACGTGCCTGCCCAAGGGCTGAGCTGGGGGTACAGAGGTGACGGGACAGACGCACCCCGTCCTTATGGGGCACACGCTCTAGGAGGCACCGGATGTCAGCAGCAAAGACCATCCTGGAGCGTTGCTCAGAGAGACCTACAGGATGTTGGTGAGGGCTGCTCAGGGGGTGAACACAGGCTGGCAGTCAGAGAGCTGCATGGTGGCCCCAAGCTGCCAGCAAGTGTGATTCCCCCCCGAGCCCCAGTTTCCCTCTCCTCAAGACAAACAGGCTGGACCACATGCATCAAAGAGTAAGAAGCCTGAAGGGACTTTCCTGAGGACTGCTGGCTGGAGGAGCCCAGGGACCCCAGCCCCACAGTAATAAACGAAATAAAGCCCCGTAGTACTTCAAATGCCTGCGGCTTGGGGGCTGCTCTAGAGACCAGGGGTTCTGCCTGAACCTGGGAGCAAGTGTCCTCTCGTCCCCTCAAGGGATTGGGGAAGGGACCCCTGAGCTGTGCCCTCTCCCCCTGAACTGGGGCCCTTTTTGTTTTCAGAGCTTTGGGTGACTGTTTGGGGCTGCACCCGCTGCCGCCTCGCCTGCTGTCCGCAAAGGCTGCTACCCAGGGCCCCATGTGGCTGTACCATGGGTCCCCACCAGGGCCTCCCAGCAGGTGGCTGGGAGCCTCCAGCAGTTCCCCACGGTTACCATGGTTACCAGGCTGGGGGAGGGTGGGGAGAAACCCTGTCCTCTGCATCCCTCCCAGTGGTACCCCAGTGGGCTTTGTCAGAACCTTCCAGCCCTGGGTGAGGCAGAGCGTGAGGGCCCAGCTGGGCACACAGGCTCCGTGTGTGTTTTGGGGGGAGCTGTGGTAATCACGGTAGCTGGAGCAGCTCAGGGCTCCCGAGGGAACCACGGGCACGGGACAGGGCTGGGGGCCTTGAGGGACCTGGTCAGCTTCCTTTCCCCCGTTCTGGATGCGTGACCCAGCTTAGCCCCACAGGTGAGCCTCATCTGTCCGTTTGCTCTTGCCAAGGACGTGGGATGCCTGGAATAGGGATTGCAAATTCCAGCACAACATCGTCCCCTTTCTGCATGGACACAGGTGCTCTGACTCCCAGCAGCAGGGGATGCCTCCCCGTTTACACCCTCCTGTGTCCTGGTCAGGATACATCTTTCTTCTAAAGATGAGCAGCCCTGAGATCTCTCCTCACTTAGCCCGGCGTCCCTCTCCTGAGGTCCCCCCAATACCCCAGGCCATCTCTCACCTTCTGGCACAGCTCTTCCTGCCCAGAAGACCACCCTGTCCCTTCTCCCTTTGTCACCCAACACAGAGCCACACCGGCTCCCTTCCCGACCACGTGGGATGCACACTGCCCCGTCCTGCCTGCTGGGCCTGCAGACAATTCCGTTGTCCCCCGAGTGGCACCTCCGTGGGCTGGAGCCCGTGTCTCCTCCCCCACCGACGGTGGCCTCGTCTACCCCCCTGCTTCTCGGGTCAGTGAAGGAAGGGGTGACGTGCAGCATGGCCACACCTGCACAAAGCCAGAGCAGGAGCAGGGTCGCTCCTACAATCAACGACCGTCCCTCGAGTTGCGATATCAGGCCCAGGGTGGCCGATGAGTCTCATCTGAACAGGCTCTTTATTTAGGACGTGGGTCCACATTTACCCATAGGAGCTGCCCCACGAGCCATCAGAGGCCTTTCCCAAACCCATCCTTCGGGGTGAAGAGGGAGTATGGCAGCCTCCCCAGTAGCATCCCTGGAGCCTCTGATGTGTCCTGGGCAGGACGTGGGCAGGTATAAGCAGGGAGGCGTCCCCAGCGCCTGTGCCCCTACAGAAAGGGAGCGATGTTTTGCTGGGATTTGCAATCCCTATTCCGGGCATCCCATGATCTTGGCAAGAGCAAAGGGACAGTGATGGCTCCGGGCAGCCTAAGCTGGGTGACTAAAAACCTTCTCCTCAGTGAGAGGCAAAGGCAACGCTCCCCAGGGGGGTGAGGGAGCCACTGAGCAGAGGTGGGGGCTCACGAGAGGGGGAGGGGAGATGCCACAGGTTCAGTCCCAAGTGACAGGCTGGCTCCCGGGAGGGATGCCCACTTCCATCACACGGGGCAGGTGCTCAGAGAGTCAGCATCCTGACCAAAGCTCATTCCAGGAGCACTGGGCACCACTAACACCAGCATCTCCCCACCCCCGGCAGGATTGAAGCTCGATTCGGGATCCGAAGCTGACAAAAGCGTAGCAGGTCGCCCAGTAGCACAAGGGCTTCCTACGTTCCACAGTGTTGAAGAAGCCCCAGGAAGCCTTGCTCACCAGAGCTTCCAACGATCAAGGCGTGTTTCCTTGGGTGCTGCTTTACGAAGTGGAAATGGGAAAGTTTATGACAGACTGGGGAGTGTTTCTCAAAGTGTGGACTTGGAACCCTGGGCCAGTGGCTGCTGAGCTGCACCAGGACCCACAGGGGCTGTTTTCAGGCACTGCCCCCTGTGACTCCGATGTGTGCCCTGGGGCTCAGGACTGCCTGGCACCACTGGGGCCACTGCAGTCTCCGCATTCTTATCCTCTGCAGCTGCATCATATGCAGAGCCGCCCATGAAGCTGGAAGGATGAGCCCCGCAGTTCACAGGGGACCCCAGAAATGTCCCCATAAGGGCAGGACACAGAATCACGCACCATGGAGACGGAGGAGGCAGCCGATGGACCCGGTCAACCAGAAAAGTGACTTTTCTTCCCATCCACCTGCTAACCCTGGGAGCACGCCCCCTCTCGCCTCCCTTCCTTCTTTCACTGTCACATTTCTCAAGAGTCATTTAGGCAGCAGAGTGCAAAGGTCGGGGGGCAGGCGCTGGCACCCGACAGCCGGGGTTCAGATCTTGACTCCTCGATAGTGCCCTGTGGCCTGAGGATAGGCACCTCGGCTTTCAGTGACTGTTTCTGCACCAGTAAAATGCGGGCAATGGCAGCTCCTTGAATTGAAGGAGTGGACACAGAACAGGGCAAAGACGTGGCATGTGCACCTGTTATGGGGGGGCAGCTGTTGCCTCCCCTCTTGGCAGAGACTGTGGCCCCAGCAGCGTGGGGCCCACCTGATGCAGCGGACACCTGCCCCCACCTTCTATCTCCCTCTCTGACTGGGCTCCAGGATAACCCAGGGTTTCCTCCTGTCTTGACCTTCACCTTCCCTCTCAAATCCTGCACTCACGGCCACTCCCTGGGCTCCGTCTTCTGCCCCCTTTACTCTTGGCCCCACCTCCTGGGTGACCTTGTCCACTGCCAAGGCTGTGACTGGTGGGGGGCTGGCAATCACCTCTGGCTTGAACCCCATTTGAACCCATGGCTGTCCCTCTCGATGCCCACAGCCATGACTGGCCGAGGCAAAGACCTTGGACCCAACGAGGCAGGGTCAGCAGGATGTAGCCCGAGCAGACCCAGCGATGAAAAGGGGACCTGGGGCTCCCCTTACTGCCCGCATCTCACTGCCACCCGGCTCCACGGCAGCTTTGCTGTGATGCTCTCCTGCCTACTCATTCTACTCATCTGCTCGAGACACACTTACGGGGTCCCACTCTGTGCGCAATGCTGGGCCTGCAGCAGCACACAGCACAGATAACAGTCTCTCTTTAGGATGACACGCCATCTCCCCTGCCATCACACATGGTCCACACCCCACACTGCAGACACATCTGCCTCCTTCATCCCGGTGTGGACATGTCACTGCTGGCTCCAAAACCCCCAGGGGTCTGACGGCTGGTCTCCCAGATCTCAGTTCCTGCTCCCCCTCAACGACTCCCATATTCACGTCCCACCTGTGCTCCCCCTGGGCCTCGGCCACTGTCCAAACCCCTGGTCCTCCCTCCGGGGCCTGGCCTGTGCAGGGCTCTCTCCAGGCAGTCCTTTCCCAGTTTTGCTATCACAACCCTGTCTTCTTTCAGGGTCTGGGTCAAGTATCAAGCCCGCCTGCCCCCCATCTCTCCTCTATCAGCAGAGGCTTCTCTGATGGTTCCTGGTCTGTGGTTGGGTTAGGCGGGTCTTGCTCACCCTTGGCCTTTCAAATGTCTGCCGCAGAGGGCTTTCCCATCGGCGGTAGTTATAGGTTTGAAACAATGCTTACATTCTAATTTACTTTTTAATGCGTGGATTCTTTAGAATTTCCTTGTGCTAGTTATTTCTGAGTCTCCTCCATCCACAAGGGGCAGGAAGGGCACTGTTTCCAGAGAGACCCTGCCACCGCAGAGCACTCGGGAAGGCAAGGCTCCCGGGCAGATTTCTAGCTCCTTCTGCCCTGGGCTGTATTTGACAGCGTGTGGACATCAGGTTGCAGTTCACTCTGAGAGATCGTAAAGCTGCTGAAGGATGGAAAATGAAAACATGCTGTGCTGCAGAGGGTGGGCGTGCCTGGGGTGGGGCTCTGCAGCCCCCACGGGCTACTGTACAGGGCGGTAGGCGGGCAGACGGATGCCCCGCAGGCTTGCGCACCCGGCCCTCCAGGAGGCCTGGGGTTGGGAGGACAGGGCAAGCCGTGTCCCTCCACTCACTGGGAGGCCATGATCTGCAGAGACAGCAACAGGCTCCCCCCAACCCCCTTCCTCCACGAAAGCTGCCAGCTGGGTTCTCCCAGGCTGTTCCCCAGGAGCACCCAGCCCCTCTGAGGAGCCCCACGTGGGCTCATGAAATGACTCAGAAGGGGACCCCTGGGCTCCAGGTAGAGCGAAGGTTTGCGCTCAGTCTATGACTGGACACAGAGGCTGGGAAGCTGACGGAGTGCCCGCCCCGTGCCAGGGACTGTCCATATGCCTCTACTTGCCTCATTTCACCAATCCCGAAAAAGGGAGACCCAAGTACAGGGCCAAGCGGCTGGGAGAGTAAGAACCGGACATTCAGAGAGCTAGTTCTCCACTGGGGGCCACGGGCCAAGACCCCAGACAGAGGGCCCTGCGGACGAGACCCAGTGTCTACGGGACCCAAGAAGTCGCTCGCTTACTGGGGAAACTAGCACGACGACGAACGGTTTGCCAGTTTGTTTTGAAGCCAGGGCAGGGATCTGAGCAGGAGAAGCATACACTTGGCTTTCAACCGTTGAGCTGGATGGCGGCTCTCAGCCACTCAGCAGCTGGAGCTCAAGATCAAGACCACGTTAGGCGGGGAAAACCCCCGAAGAGGGCTCAGGACCCTGGTGGGGAAAAGCTCCCTGCTGGGTCTGCAGCACAGGTGTGAGGCTGAGGGACCGTCCCCAGCCCATCTCCGCTCTTCCCCCTTTCCCAGTCCTAGTTAATCTGTACCCTGTGTGGCATTAAGACAGTCAGTTCTGCAAGAGCCTGTGTGCTGGAGCTAGAGGGAGGAGAGGCTGACTGCAACGAGGAAGTTCAAGGGAGGCAGGCAGGTGCCAGGGATGTGGGTGAAATAGGATGAGGCGCACATACAAGCCTGTGGATACCGGGTCTCCAGGGCTAACCACCTGGCCACTTGGTGGAGTAGGGGGTGACCTCCTGAGACCCTGTCCTCTGTGCTATGAGTTAGAAAGCGTGCGGGTGCAGGGCACACTTCAGCTGGGGGGGCCGGGCCCAGAGTGCATCCCTCAGTGTAGAGGGAGAGGAAGGCTAGCCCCGTTTTAGCCCCACGGGATGTGGCAAAGGGTAAGAAGACCCAGCATCTGCTCAAGGCCACTCGGACAGGGAGACTCATGTTCTCGCCAAGCCCAGGCCGGAGAGAAAGCTTGAAGCGCCCCCCTGCCCCCACCCAGTGACCCTATGACCTGTTGGGTGATGTTCCCACCTGGCCCCTTGTGTGTTTTCTCCTGGGGAGGCCCTGTCCCTTTTTCTCCTCTGTACTGGCTGAGCCAAGGACCACATTTCCTCCGAGTCACCCCAAAGAAAGGGGGGGCACGCTGTGGGTGGAGGGCTGAGCATGCTGGACTTCCCATCATGAGAAAGGCAGCTTCCACGTCCCTTGGGAGCTGGGATTGAACCTGACCCTCCTGCACTTTGGAGGGGACGCATCTCTGGGGCGTAAGGATTTCCTGCACTTGCTGATGGGCTGGAGGGGGCCTGGTGCAGTGGGAACAGAATCCAGGAGGCCGGGTCCCTCTCACCACCGCTCTGTGCCTGTTTCCCATCCAGGCTAAGCAGCCTCCCTCGCAGGGCTGTTCAGGGTTATTTACAAGGACCCGCAGCGAAGCAAGGTCAAGGTACAGAGTCCTTCTTCTTCCCTTTCATCTCACCCGGCGGCTCGGCCCCTTGCCATCTCTTTGATGACATCTTTGGAACCACAGGGCCCTGGCTCTGAGGAACTGCCAGGCCGGGCAGGACGCTGTCACCGAGAACTCTCTGTGGTTGGTAGCATCTCCCACCCCTGACAGCCCCAGTGACTCAGACGCAGCCGGGGTGCTGTTTCCTCTACGTGTGTCAGCACCATCTCACAAGTGCGTCCTGAAGGGTGGCTAGAGCTGGTGGCTGGCATGTTCCCGGGGTGCTGGTTTCCTCCAAGGGCAGTACCAAGGAAGTGACCTGGCTCAGACGGGTGGGAGGTACGGGGCCTGAGGCGGCTCACCTGAGTGACCTTGGAGGAGTCTCTGACTTTGCCAAGGCTTCCCTTGTGTCCTCCAAAAGGGAAGATGCCCAACCCCTTGTAGCTCTAGCGTGCTCGCCTCTATGAGGCAGGATCCCTGGCTGCGGAAAGGGGAGAGGAGGGGTCTCTGGCCCTGGACACCTTCAGAGACGGTCCTCCTCGAATGCTGCCTGCAGTGTCACTGTTCTGCCTATCATTCAGGGACTCCAGGAAATGGCTCTGGCTCTGGGACCTTTGGTGAAGCAAAGGTCATGGAGAAGTGAAGGTCAAGGACTAGATACACGCTCCTTCTAGCCAGAGTCCTGGGAAACCACACACGTTCGTTCCCCTGGATTCCAGCAGTGGAGGAGGCCTTCCTTTGCCACATGCGTGTTGCCCAGTTGCCATGGGCCCATCACTGACAAACAGGAAAGTCTAGAGGAGGCTGCCTCCCTTACCGGAAACTGTCAAACCAAAACTTGTGCCACTCACTTCCTCCTGAATCATTTGGGGTTTAGAAGATCATTGAAAAAGGAAAGAAAGCCAGCCCCATGGTGTGAAGCTTCTCAATCCGCCCCACCCTGGAGCTTGCTCACCCCTCCATCCCCCAGAGCCTCGGCCTGTGACCCTCGCCAGACGAGCAGTAGTGCCTCCCCCAGAGCCTCGGCCTGTGACCCTCGCCAGACGAGCAGTAGTGTCCGTCTTGCCACACCTCCCGTGTGCCACTGCTTTCACGCCCATTCATTCCCGTCCAGGCGCCACGTCCAGACCCAAAGGGTTTGAGCAGGAGACCCAGTTTCGCAGTGCTCGTGATCCTCCCTCCCCCTGTGCCCTGGTTCAGTCCCCACACTGTCCGCTGGCACAGCACAAAGAGGCACAAAGAACGGGACCTCGGTTTTGTAGGGGAGCCTCCAGCAGGCTGCTTTCGAGGTAGGAACGTGCTGCAGCCTGAACACCCTCGATGTCATGGAGGCCAGGGGTGGGCATGGAGAGTGTTCCTGATGGACAGGACCCCGGGAGCCAATGCCCTCTGGGCCCCCGTTGTGATGGCACAGGGGAAGGACCCCAAGAACCACACACAAGCCTGGGGTCTGCAGGTAGATGCAAACGCCAAGTAACAGTCAGGAGGGCAGGTGCCGCTCTCCACACTCAGGTCCCCAAACCCTGCAACGTGGGGCCTGAATGCGGTTTTGTGTGCAGAGCAGGAGGTTGCTCCTGGCATTGGGAGGCGGAAGGCGTTTGTGAGGGGGAGGAGAAGTTGCAGAGAAAGAAGAAATCCTGAAAGGACAGGCAGTGGGACAGCTGTGGCCTGAACTTGGTGTTCTTCCTCCTCGGATGTGGATGTATTAATTTCCATAAATGCTAATAGCTCATTTCCCCAAGAGCTATTACTTATGTCATCTCCCCTTGGATGCATTTCAACACAGGGCAGACAAGTGAAAGAGAAGAAAGGGCAGCCCCCCACTGGTGAGTTCCCATTCCCCAACCCTGTCCCCACCAGGCAGCTCAGGACTGTTCTAAGGTGGCCCCTCTAACTGCAGGGTCAAGACTCCCCTGCCTACGGCCCCACAACCAGGTCCCTATCATGTCAGGAGGCAAAGAAAGTTACCAACCCCAAAAATGCTGAATCACAAAGTAAGCTGAGTAGGATAGTGGGGGTGGGGTGGGAAGGGAGCCGGTGGCTAGGGGGGAAGGCAGGAAAGGGTGCTAAGGGGCTTCTCACCTGGAGCCCCCCAGGCCGCTCTAGACAAAGCGTAGACCCTAAAGGAGCCCCCAGACAAATGCCAGGAGGAGCAGAGCCAGGGTAGGCTGCCTGGGTGGGAGGGTGGGAAGGTGGGCAGGTACAGGACTGCTACTGCAGCAGGAAGCGGTGCAGCAGCTGGGTCTCTGCGTCCTGCGTCCTGCAGGAGCAGGTAGGGGAGGTGGGGAGCGAAGAGAAGCTGAAGAGGGGGCAGGGGTACAGGGACGGGGGGGGGGGGGGGTGTGTAGGCAGCCAGATGAACTGGTGCAGGAGGGGAACGCCAAGGTCCTGGGGAGCAAGGCAAGGTGCAGAGAGGGCGCCCGCGGGGAGAGATGTAGCGATTGGGAGCAGAATGGGTGGGAAGATGGGGCCAGGGACCTGGAAGGAAAGGCAGGAGCAACAAGGAGAGAGATGGGGGGGATCGGTCCAGGAGCGCTCCGATGGGGCTGCGCTGAAAGGGGGATGGGGGAGGGGAGGCGAGGCTGCGGGAAAAGGAGGGGGCAGAGACGGGACGAGGGGAAGGATGAAGTTTGGGGCAGGGGTCGGGCTTGGGAGCTAAAAGGTCGGGCGGGTTGGCAGATAGGGCAGGCAAGGGAGGACAGGATGGGGGCAGGGAGATGATGGAGAAGGAGGCGAGCCGGCTGGAGAGGAGGTGAGGACGGAGGCGGGCGCGGGGACGCGCTGGGGGAAAGGAGATGGAGAGTCAGCGCGGGCCTCGCGGGTACCCGCCGCCGCTTTCCCGGCGCACGGCCGTCTACTGCGCGGACAGCCGGGGTCTCCCCCTGCACTCACCTGGGGGCTCCAGCTCCGGATCCTCTGCCCCGCTCCGGATCTTCCTTCCCGCCCTGTCCCTGCGACTTTAGCGCCCCCGAATCCCACTAGCTCCACCAGGTTCCGCCCGCAGCATCTTCACCTCGTGGGACGCCCGGGGCCACGCCTCTTCCAGCTTCTCATTGGCTGATATTCACGCCAGTCACATTCCTATTGGCAGAGGGATCGCCGACCATGCAAATCAGAACCGGCCCGCCGCCGCGCCTATTGGCTGGCGCTCCCGGAGCGGAGCCCCTGGATTTGGGCTCTGATTGGTCCCACGGTGCTGCTGACGCGAAGGTCGGGGTGCGGGTTCTTTCCCTTCCGAGACTCCTCGGGCGGGTGACAGCGGGCCGGGTGCCCCTCGGCCGGTCCTCGGACCGCAAGGCCTGCGGCTCCGGTGGGCACCGGCCGGCCGCCGGGCCTCTGGATCCGTCCGAGGGGCACATCCTCGAAAGCTTGGGGCTCGACGCCCCGGGGCGGGTGTGGCAGCTGCAGGCCCGTCTCCTAGGTAACGTTGCCCGTCGCGGGCGGAACCACGTTGGCTGGCTCCGCGGGGGAGGTTGGACGCAGCCCAGAGGCGCGGGGGCCGCCGAGCGGGTCAGGGCCTCGGGCCCGGGGTTGGGGTGATCCGTTTGTCTTTCCCCGGGGCCCGGTACCTGCGGGGCGCGGCGGTCGGGCGGGCGCGAGGCTGTGCCCGTGTCGGTCGCACCTCTTTCCCCCCGCCGTGACACTTGGTGCGGCCGGAGCCACAGGCTTCGGGGACTTCTTGGGGCTCAACCTCAGTACTCTGCCCCTAGACCCTGCGCCCCCTTGCAGCCCTCCAGCTTAAGGCGAGCGCGGTGCCGCCGGCCTGGGCTGTGCTGAGACCGCGGCGTTGGCCCTCCCCTTTTCCCCGTCGGACCCCTGCCGGGGACCCCTGCGTTGCCTGTCCCCACTGGGTTCCTGTCCCCCGCTGGCCCTGCCGACCCGTCCCAGCGCTGCCGCCCAGTGGAGATCTGGAGAATCCCTGGCCCTCGCAGGAGTCCCTGCCTTGACAGCCCTGCCTGCCTACGGCCTCCCCTGCAGCTGCTTCCACCTTCCCCTCCGCTGTCCAGCCCACCGACCTCCTGACCGCCTCCGAGCACCCCACCTGGGCCCTTCTCGAGACCCCAGTGCTCGGTCTCCTGCTCGCTTCTTCAGACTCAGAGGCCCCACCTTTGCATCCCTCTTCCATGCCTGCCTCCCTAGAAGACAGATGCCTTATCAGACCCGGTCCGGCCTTCGGTGTTGCACTGTGTCACTTGGGTTGAAGCATACGGAGGAAGTCTGGCCTCCCAAGCTTGTGTAGTTGGAAAAGGTGTCCTTTAGATGATGGTGGATAGTCGCCCCCAGTTCCCGCCCAGGTCTTCATCACAGCTCACTACACCCTCCGGTCCTCTGATTTTCAGAGGTCACAGCCAACCTCCTTTGTGTGCTAACTTGCATCCTGTCTTTCTGCCTCTCTCCAGATACATTCCTCGAGGGCAGGACGGTTTCTCCAGGGCCTGGCACGTGGTAGGTACTCAAAGACTATTCCTTGAATGAGGAATTCCAGGCAGTGCTTAAGCAGACCTCTACTTACTCTCGAAAAAGCTCCCCAAAGCTTTCAGGTCTCAGGCATTCCAGATTTTGTTCACTTCTGGGAGGGAAGCTTCCCTGTGACCGGGCAGCTCCTGCGGTTCCTGCTCCTCCCTTGCCTTGGTGAACCACTGCTTGTGAGACATCAACCCAGCCTAGCACTTCGGCGCCCGGATTCCCTCCTCTTCTCTACCCTCCCTCCCCCGCCAAAGAAAGGAGTCTGGATCAGGCTTGTCTCCTGTGTGCTGCTCCCACTCGCCCCCTTGTTCTTTTAAATTTTATTTTATTATTATTTTTTTATACAGCAGGTTCTTAATTAGTCTATTTTATACATATTAGTGTGTATACGTCAATCCCAATCTCCCAATTCATCCCACCATCCCCCCACCCCGCCCCTGCTTTCCCCCCTTGGTGTCCATACGTTTGTCCTCTACATCTGTGTCTCTATTTCTGCTTTGCAAACCGGTTCATCTGTACCATTTTTCTAGATTCCACAGATATGCATTAATATACGATATTTGTTTTTCTCTTTCTGACTTACTTCACTCTGTATGACGGTCTCTGGGTCCATCCACGTCTCTACAAGTAACCCAATTTTGTTCCTTTTTATGGCTGAGTAATATTCCATTGTATATATGTACCACATCTTCTCTATCATTTTGTCTGTTGATGGGCATTTAGGTTGCTTCCATGACCTGGCTATTGTAAACAGTGCTGCAATGAACATCGGGGTGCATGTGTCTTTTTGAATTATGGTTTTCTCTGGGTATATGCCCAGTAGTGGGATTGCTGGGTCATGTGGTAGTTCTATTTTTAGTTTTTTAAGGAACCTCCATACTGTTCTCCATAGTGGCTGTTTCAATTTACATTCCCACCAGCAGTGCAAGAGGGTTGCCTTTTCTCCACAACCTCTCCAGCATTTGTTGTTTGTAGATTTTCTGATGATGCCCATTCTAACCGATGTGAGGTGATACCTCATTGTAGTTTTGATTTGCATTTCTCTAATAATTAGTGATGTTGAGCAGCTTTTCATGTGCCTCTTGGCCATCTGTATGTCTTCGGAAAAATGTCTGTTTAGGTGTTCTGCCCATTTCTTGATTGGATTGTTTGTTTTTTTTTTAATACTGAGCTGCATGAGTTCTTTATCTGTTTTGGAGATTAATCGTTTGTCTGTTGATTCGTTTGCAAATATTTTCTCCCATTCTGAGGGTTGTCTTTTCATCTTGTTTATTGTTTCCTTTGCTGGGCAAAAGCTTTTAAGTTTCATGAGGTCCCATTTGTTTATTTTTGTTTTTATTTCCATTACTCTAGGAGGTGGGTCAAAAAGATCTTGCTGTGATTTATGTCAGAGGGTGTCCTTTCTATGTTTTCCTCTAAGAATTTTATAGTGTCCGGTCTTACATTTAGGTCTTTAATCCATTTTGAGTTTATTTTTGTGTATGGTGTTAGGGAGTGTTCTAATTTCATTCTTTTACATGTAGCTGGCCAGTTTTCCCAGCATCATTTATTGAAGAGACTGTCTTTTCTCCATTGTATATCCTTGCCTCCGTTGTCATAGATTAGTTGAGCATAGGTGCGTGAGTTTATTTCTGGGTTTTCTATCCAGTTCCATCGATCTGTATTTCGGTTTTTGTGCCAGTACCATATTGTCTTCATTACTGCAGCTTTGTAGTATAGTCTGAAGTCACGGAGTCTGATTCCTCCAGCTCCATGTTTTTTCCCTCAAGATTGCTTTGGCTATTTGGGGTCTTTTGTGTCTCCATAAAAATTTTAAGATTTTTTTCTAGTTCTGTAAAAAAGGCCATTGATAATTTGATAGGGATTGCACTGAATCTGTAGATTGCTTTGGGTAGTATAGTCATTTTCACAGTATTGATTCTTCCAATCCAAGAGCATGGTATATCTCTCCATCTGTTTGTGTCATCTTTGATTTCTTTCATTAGTGTTTTATAGTTTTCTGAGTACAGATCTTTTACCTCCTTAGGTAGGTTTATTCCTAGGTATTTTATTCTTTTTGTTGCAATGGTGAATGGGATTGTTTCCTTAATTTCTCTTTCTGATCTTTCATTGTTAGTGTATGGGATGCAAGGGACTTCTGTGCATTAATATTGTATCCTGCAACTTTACCAAATTCATTGATTGGCTCTAGTAGTTTTCTGGTGGCACCTTTAGGATTATCTATGTATAGTGTCATGTCATTTGCAGACAGTGACAGTTTTACTTCTTCTTTTCCAATTTGTATTCCTTTCTTTTTCTTCTCTGATTGCCGTGACTAGGACTTCCAATATTATGTTGAATAATAGTGACGAGAGTGGACATCCTTGTCTTGTTCCTGATCTTAGATAAATGCTTTCAGTTTGTCACCATTGAGAGTGATGTTTGCTGTGGGTTTGTCGTATATGGCCTTTATTATGTTGAGGTAGTTTCCCTCTATGCCCACTTTCTGGAGAGTTTTTATCATAAATGGGTGTTGACTTTTGTCAAAAGCTTTTTCCGCAGCTTTTGAGATGATCAAATGGTTTTTATTCCTCAGTTTGTTAATATGGTGTATCACATTCATTGATTTGCATATATTGAAGAATCCTTGCATCCCTGGGATAAATCCCACTTGATCATGGTGTATGATCCTTTAAATGTGCTGTTGGATTCTGTTTGCTAGTATTTTGTTCGGAATTTTTGCATCTATATTCATCAGTGATATTGGTCTGTAATTTTCTTTTTTTGTAGTATCTTTGTCTGGTTTTGGTATCAGGGTGATGGTGGCCTCGTAGAATGAGTTTGGGAGTGTTCCTTCTTCTGCGATTATTTGGAAGAGTTTGAGAAGGATTGGCGTTAGCTCTTCTGTAAATGTTTGATAGAATTCACCTGTGAAGCCATCTGGTCCTGGACTTTTGTTTGTTGGAAGATTTTTAATCACAGTTTCAATTTTATTACTTGTGATGGGTCTGTTCATATTTTCTATTTCTACCTGGTTCAGTCTTGGAAGGTTGTACCTTTCTAAGAATTTGTCCATTTATTCCAGGTTGTTCATTTTATTGGCATACAGTTGCTTGTAGTAGTCTCTTATGATGCTCTGTATTTCTTCGGTGTCTGTTGTAACTTCTCTTTCATTTCTAATTTTATTGATTTGAGTCCTCTCCCTCTTTTTCTTGATGAGTCTGGCTAAAGGTTTATCAATTTTTTTTATCTTCTCAAAGAACCACGTTTTAGTTTTATTGGTCTTTGCTATTGTTTTCTTTGTTTCTATTTCATTTATTTCTGCTGTGATCTTTATGATTTCTTTCCTCTACTAACTTTGGGTTTTGTTTGTTCTTTCTCTAGTTCCTTTAGGTGTAAGGTTAGATTGTTTGAGATTTTTTTTCTTGTTTCTTGAGGTAGGATTGTATTGCTATAAGCTTCCCTTTTAGAACTGCTTTTGCTGCATCTCACAGTTGTGTTTTTGTTGTCATTTGTCTCTAGGTATTTTTTGATTTTCTCTTTGATTTCCTCAGTGATCTCTTGGTTATTTAGTAGTGTATTGTTTAGCCTCCATGTGTTTGTGTTTGTGTTTTTTACGGTTTTTTTCCTGTAATATATTTCTCATCTCATACTGTTGTGGTTGGAAAAGATGCTTGATACAATTTCAATTTTCTTAAATTATCCGAGGCTTGATTTGTGACCCAAGATGTAATTTATTCTGGAGAATGTTCCATGCGCACTTGAGAAGAAAGTGTAATCTGCCTTTTTCGGATGGAATGTCCTATAAATATAACTTAAATCTATTTGGCCTATTGTGTCATTTAAAGCTTGTGTTTCCTTATTTTCTGTGTGGATGATCTGTCCATTGGTGTAAGTGAGGTGTTAAAGTCCCCCACTATTATTGTGTTACCATCAATTTCCTCTTTTATAGCTGTTAGCATTTGCCTTATGTATTGAGTGCATATGTTGGGTGCATATGTATTTATAATTGTTATATCTTCTTCTATGTTGGGTGCACATATATTTATAATTGTTATATCTTCTTCTTGGATTGATCCCTTGATCATTATGTAGTGTCCTTCCTTGTCTCTTGTAACATACTGTATTTTAAAGTCTATTTTATCTGATATGAATATTGCTACTCCAGCTTTCTTTTGATTTCCATTTGCATGGAATATCTTTATCCATCCCCTCACTTTCAATCTGTATCTGTCCCTAGGTCTGAAGTGTGTCTTTTATAGACAGCATATATACGGGTCTTGTTTTTGAATCCATTCAGTGAGCCTGTGTCTTTTGGTTGGAGCATTTAATCCATTGACATTTAAGGTAATTCTCGATATATATGTGCCTATTACATTTTCTTAATTGTTTTGGGTTTGTTTTTTGTAGGTCCTTTTGTACTCTTGTGTTTCCCACTTAGAGCAGTTCCTTTAGCATTTGTTGTAGAGCTGGTTTGGTGGTGCTGAATTCTCTTAGCTTTTGCTTGTCTGAAAAGCTTTTGATTGCTCTGTCGAATCTGAGTGAGATCTTGCCGGGTAGAGTATTCTTGGTTGTAGGTTCTTCCCTTTCATCACTTTAAATATATCATGCCTCTCCCTTCTGGCTTGTAGAGTTTCTGCTGAGAAATCAGCTGTTAACTTTATGGGAGTTCCCTTGTATGTTATGTGTAGTTTTTCCCTTGTTGCTTTCAATAATTTTCCTTTGTCTTTAATTTTTGTCAATTTGGTTACTATGTCTCTCAGCGTGTTTCTCGTTGGGTTTATCCTGCCTGGGACTCTCTGCACTTCCTGGACTTGGGTGGCTATTTCCTTTCCCATGTTAGGGAAGTTTTCGACTATAATCTCTTCAAATATTTTCTCAGTTCCTTTCTCTCTCTCTTCTCCTTCTGGGACCCCTGTAATGCAAATGTTGGTGCATTTAATGTTGTCCCAGAGGTCTCTCAGGCTGTCTTCACTTCTTTTCATTATTCTGTTCTCCGGCAGGGAGTTCCACCGTTCTGTCTTCCAGGTCACTTATCCGTTCTTCTGCCTCAGTTATTCCGCTATTGATTCCTTCTAGTGTAGTTTTCGTTTCAGTTATTGTATTGTTCATCTCTGTTTGTTTGTTCTTTAATTCTTCTAGGTCTTTGTTAAACATTTCTTGCATCTTCTCGATCTTTGCCTCCATTCTTTTTCCGAGGTCCTGGCTGGATCATCTTCACTATCATTATTCTGAATCCTTTTTCTGGAAGGTTGCCTATCTCCACTTCATTTAATTGTTTTTCTGGGGTTTTATCTTGTTCCTTCATCTGGTACATAGCCCTCTGCCTTTTCATCTTGTGTATCTTTCTGTGAACGTGTTTTTTGTTCCACAGGCTCCAGGATTGTAGTTCTTCTTGCTTCTGCTGTCTGCCCTCTGGTGGATGAGGCTACCTAAGAGGCTTGTGCAAGCTTCCTGATGGGAGGGACTGGTGGTGGCTAGAGCTGGGTGTTGCTCTGGTGGGCAGAGCTCAGTAAAACTATAATCTGCTTATCTGCTGATGGGTGGGGCTGGGTTCCCCCTGTACGTCGTTTGGCCTGAGGCGACCCAACACTGGAGCCTACCTGGTCTTTGGTGGGGCTAATGGCAGACTCCGGGAGGGCTCTCACCAAGGAGTACTTCCCAGAACTGCTGCCAGTGTCCTTGTCCTCACGGTGAGCCACAGCCACCCCCGGCCTCTGCAGGAGACCCTCCAACACTAGCATGTAGGTCTGGTTCAGTCTCCCCTGGGGTCACTGCTCCTTCCCCTGGGTCCCGATGTGCACACTACTTTGTGTGTGCCCTCCAAGAGTGGAGTCTCTGTTTCCCCCAGTCCTTTTGAAGTCCTGCAATCACATCCCGCTAGCCTTCAAAGTCTGATTCTCTGGTAATTCCTCCTCCCATTGCTGGACCCCCAGGCTGGGAAGCCTGACGTGGGGCTTGGAACCTTCACTCCAGTGGGTGGACTTCTGTAGTATAAGTGTTCTCTAGTTTGTGAGTCACCCACCCAGCGGTTATGGGATTTGACTTTATCGTGATTGCACCCCTCCTACCGTCTCACTGTGGCTTCTCCTTTGTCTTTGGATGTGGGGCATCTTTTTTGGTGAGTTCCAGTGTCTTCCTGTCGATGATTGTTCAGCAGTGAGTTGTGATTCCGGTGCTCTCGCAAGAGGGAGTGAGCGCACGTCCTTCTACTCCGCCATCTTGAACCAGTCTCCACCCCCTTGTTTTTGTCCCACTGGATATTTAGATTCTTGAAGACAGGGCATTTGACAGTCCGCTTCATGGTGTGTGGACTGGGACGGAACGAGTGCTTGGTGAATATTTGTTGACCGGGTCTGCAGAAGCAAAGACCTCAAGGGAACTTTATAGCCGCTCCTTTTATAGATGCAAAACAGACGCCTGGAGGGCAAAAGACTTTCCAGAAGTCTGAGAGGAGGGGGGGATCAGCCCGGTCCTGGACCAGTGCCCTCTCTTTGCCCTCAGGGCCTCTGCTCCTTTGCCTCTCCTGGCCTTGGTAGGCAGAGGGCTGGCATGGCTATAATGTCTTTTTTTTTTTTTTTTTTTTTTGCTGTACGCGGGCCTCTCACTGTTGTGGCCTCTCCCGTTGCGGAGCACAGGCTCGGGACGTGCAGGCTCAGCAGCCTTGGCTCACAGGCCCAGCCGCTCCGTGGCATGTGGGATCTTCCCGGACCGGGGCACGAACCCGCGTCGCCTGCATCGGCAGGCGGACTCCCAACCACTGCGCCACCAGGGAAGCCCGGCTATAATGTCTTTGATGTGAGTGTGACTGGCTGTGTGCTTTCAGACTGGCTGTTTAACCTCTGAGCTTCACTTTCCACATCTATAAGATGGGGACAGTAATGTTACTTACCTTACGGAGATGTTGGAATAATGAAAATGAAGATGTTTGTGAGTGCCTGGCTCACGATGAGGATTCAATGAAAGCTGGTGCCTTTTCTTTATTTCCCCTCTGGAGAGCCCACTGTACCCTTCTCTTGGGCTCAAAGCATGGGGCCCTCCCAGTTTTCCCTTTTTTGTTCATCTAGCCCCAAAGGCCTCTCTGCCCTTCCTCCGCAGCCTTCTTAATTCCTCCACAGCATAACTTAGTGATTTGCTGAATCACTAAAAAAGTTTTCACCGAGGGCCTAGTCTTGACCTCATGGAGCTCAGTCCTGCAGGGCGACCGGGACCCCGTAGCCTGGTGGAGCCTGGTGGAGCGGGGTGCCTTCTGTGACAGCGTCCTGTGTGGGAGATGGAGGTAGCTCCTGATCTGACTTCCCAAGGAAGAGGAGGAATCACCCCGGGGTGTGCGCCTGATGGCCTGGTGGGTGGCACGGGCGTGGTGTCCGGGAGGAACTGAAGCAACGGCAGCGCGGAGTGGACGGGAGTGAGGGCTGGGTGAGAGCCGTTCTGGGTGGGGGGCTGGGGGACGCAAGCGCTCTGCGTGTCCCAGAGCCCCTGGGACAGTCTGGGCTCCCGCCCGCAGGAGGCTGTGTCTCAGGAGTCCCCTCCCTTCCATCACCCTCTTGGAATGTTGCTGCCTGCCTGCACCTGTCCATCTCAGTTCTTTGATGTTGGGTGGCCTGCCTTTCCGAGTCGCTGCCTCTTGTGCCGGTGCATCTCCTGCTGGTGCTGCCTGGGGCCTCTGTTTTGTGTCCCCTGCCCGGGTGACCATAGTGGAAGGGCTCTGTAGCAGCTCCCCGCCAAGTGTGGTGCTGGGTCCCACTTCCCTCAGGGGAGTGCGGGGAGGTACTGGCTCAGGTATCCGGGGCACGGGAGCAAAGTCTGGGGCGCCCTGCAAAGGAGGCTGCATCCTGGGCTCGAGAAACCCCGCAGGGCAGGGTGTGGGGCTGCGGGGGCCCCTTCTAGAGGACACCCTGCCGCGCGTGCTTTGCTTGTGCTCCCGAGGTAGGAAGGGCTTCCCTGTAGATATGCACTCGCTTTCTAAGAACAAACCTCCCAGTTTTATAGCTAATGTCAAGGAGAAAAGCACATTTTCCTGAAAGACAAATGTTTGGGAGTCAAGTTTACTGAAACTTAAATTTCATGATTGAATTTGATGAGTCCTGGTGGACAGCCTGGTACCACGGCCACAGGACAGTAGGTTCCCTTCTGCAAGCAGTGGGCCAGTGAGCAGATCAGTACAGGACAGGTGACAAGCGCTGAGGCCTGCTGGGTGTTGGTCAGACCTCTTCTGCTTACAGGTCATGGACACCTGTATGCGTTCCTGTGGCTTCTGTAACGAATTACCACAAACCGGGGGACCGAAAACAATTTATCTTCTTTCAGTTCTGAAGGTTAGAAGTCCGCAATCAGTCTCACTGGGATAAAGCCAAGGTGCGGGCAGGGCTGTGATCCTTCTGGAGGCTCTAGGGAGAATCGGGTTCCTTGCTTTCTCCAGCTTCTAGAGGCGCCTGCGTTCCTCGGCTTGGGGTCCCTCCCTCCGTCTTCACGTCTCTCCCGCTTCTGCCCCGCCTGGCCTTTTCTCTGACCCCCCTGCCTCGCCCTCATCAGGACCCTTGTGACGATTTCAGGCCCACCTGCATAATCCGGGTGCTCTCCCCATCTCATGGTCTCTAACCTGATCATGCCCACAAAGTTCCTTTTGCCACGTGAAGGCCAATAATCATCGGCTCTGAGGATTGGGTTGGGGACGTCTTCGGGGGCCATTATTTAGCCGCCACAGGCCTTTACGGCTCCTGTAACTCAGCTCTGGTTGGGGTGGGGCTGCCTTCCATCAGGCTCTCTCCACCTGGAGGTCTGGGTCCTGCCGGCAGGGCCGTCTTCGCCACCCTCCATCTCCACCAGCTTCCCCTGGGCTGGCCCCTTACCTTAGGCTCTCCCTGGGGTGGCAGGGTGGCCCCTGGGGCTCCAGGCCGGCCTGGGCAGCTCCTGGCCTGGGGGAGAGACAGCCTGTCCAGAGGGCAGCGTGGCTGGAGTCCCAGGGAAGACACACCCAGTGTATGTCATGGGTTCTGGGAGGGCCGTTCCACAAAACAAGGGATATTGAGTAGACAAATGTAACCTACAAAGGAAGAAACCCCAAACTAACCAAAGTGCGCGCCTTCCTGTTTATACAGTCCGGAGCTGGAGGCCGAGGGGTGTGCCCGCCCGAGGGGGTGCCGGGTGGGAGTGGCATTCCAGTGGGGGGCTGGGCCCCCGCCCTGAGGCCCACAGGGTGTGGGAGGGGGGCGGTCACATCCGTGCCTCCCAGGCCCCCTGCATTCCCAGCACAGCCTGTGAGCGTGGAGAGTGGGCCGGCTGCCCGAAGACTCGAATTTTGGCTTCCTGTAGAACAGCCCTTTTCCAGCTTTTGAGTGTCAGATCCCTTTATGCTTTAAAACGTGATTGAGGACTCCAAATAACGATAAAACTTGAGTGACCTCTACCAATATTTGTTATTGAGAAGCATCTACAGTGTTATTAATTCATTTAAAAACAGTAGACCTGTTACACGTTAACATAAAGATGTAGTTTTTTAATGAGAGCCAATTGCGTTTTCCGAAACAAAACCATGAGCAAGAACTGTGGGGTTGTTTTGCTTGTTTGCGAATCCCTTTAACATCCTGCTGACACACCGCTGGGGACTGCTTGGTCTGGTACAGGCTCCTCTGTTGTGATGGGTCATTTCGGCTGAAGTCTTTGAAGGAAATCCAGCCTCACCCCGATGAGGGAGGAGGCCCTTAGAGAACTGGGGGTACCCTGCTTTGGCGCTGTACCCAAATCCACAGCGGTTGTTTCTTGCGGGTTTCTTGCGCGCAGTCTGACACCCTGTTCCTGAACTTTCACAGTGTTCGGGTGGATCTTTCATCCATGCAGAATTTTATGTCACTGTGCTTGTTCACTCGGAAAATACTGCTTCTGAGGGAGGCAGATCTTCCAGATATTGACACATCTAATCACACAATTTCAAAAGATCCCTTTCGTTCCCGGCACTACCCATCTCGTCAGGAAAGTCTTCAAAGAAGTATGCAGCTGTCTGGCTCACAGTGGAGGGTACAGATTTTCCCAATTCTGAATTTCGCCTGAAAGCTCAATTTTTTTGACACGTTTTCCTTGCAGTGACAGGTTCATTTTGTTCACGTCTGAGAGATTGTCTACAAAGCACCCAAGTCTGAAAAACCATGGTTTGTCTCTGAGCCGTTCTTTTAGTGAGAGTGGTGTTGCTGAGTGAAAGAAGGAGCTAGTTCAGCTCACAGAACAGCGATCACGCCCGGCTTACCCTGGGGCGACCGTTGTCTTTCATCTGGCAGCAGAAATGCTTTTCGTGTATTTCCCGTTTCATCACAGAGTGTTAAAGGCACGCATCCTCAAGGGTCAAGACGTCATAAAATCCATAGTTTTCACAGCTTCCCCAAGGACATTCTTAGGTGAAGCTGTTGGACTTTGTGCCCTGAGAGGGGAAGAACCCAGGATGGCTCGTGGGGTGCGGTGCCGTTGGCCTCGGGGCGTAATGCAGCTTCACCCACCGTTGCCTCGGCGCCACCGGCGCCAATGCCAACCCAGTGAAAGAGGCACGTGGCATCTGGAGGTTATGAAAATAGCTTTGACCCTGTGGAGCCCTTGACCACCTTGGGCAACCTCAGGGGTTTGGGAACCACGTTCAGAAAACTGCTGTCTTAGAAGATCAAAGCCCGTGCCTTCTTGCTTGCCTTTTTAGCATACAGAATATGGCCTCTGTTCAAGGCCAAGAGCTTATGATTCTGTGTCAGCTGAAGACAGTCTCTCGAGAAGGTTCAGCTCCCTGTCTGCTGGAAGGCGGGTAGCATCCTTATTGAGCCAGGTTGCCAAGACACCCAGAGCACTCAAAAGCTGTCCCCACCTGGCTTCACCAGCAAGACTGCATGTAGCTCAGCTGTCTTGGGTGCCGGACTTCAGGGTCCCCTTGAGCCAGGGCTCTCGTGATGACGTCTGGACCCGCTGGCCTTGCTCCTGCTCTGCCTGCCTTTTTGTATGTGTCTCAAGGTATCTGCTCCTGTGGTGCCCGGGGCAGCTTCAGGCTGATGACCTCTCTGCTCCGAAGGCCACAGAAAAGAGTGTTTCCTTCTCCTAACAGAACCAGCAGAAGCTCTGAGATCATATCTCGTTGGCTCTGAGTGGGTCATGTGCCCCAAGCCACTCTAAGACAGCCCTGGTTCCCGAGGCCTGGTGCCCTCGTGCAGGGCTCGACCTCCACAGCTGGACAAAGCACGTGCCGGTCCCTAAATCAGTCACTGAGACCGGGATAGGTGTGCTCTGGTTGGCCAGGGGAAGGTGGCGTGGGCGCCAGTCTGCTGCACTGGGGGGCTAGAGGGTGGGATGGCAGAGTGTGGGTTGCAGGGGTGGTGGCTTCCCTGGGGTTCCCGGGAGGTCGGAAACTTTCAGAACTGCTCTAAGAACTGTGGCCCTCATAACTCTTTTCTTTATTTGAACATGAATGCCGCAGGTAGTCCTAGAGGCCCCCAGTGACCCTCAGACCGGCAGAATGCACGACTGGCACAGGATCTTTGACCAAAACCTGCTGGTCCCTCCCCACACACAGAGAGCACGCCAGCCTCTAAAGGAGTCGACGGCATTTCAGTGTGTCCTGAAGTGGCTCGATGGCCCGCTCAATAAGCAGGTAAAGAAATTGGTTCTTTACTGTCAAACGCACGCTCTCACTGCTCTCACCTGAGATGGTATTGATTTTCACATGTTTATTTGAGCCTTGTACTGTACCCATCACCCCGGGCCTTGGCAGTACTCGGAGGTAAAGTGGTCCATCAGCAAAGAGGATTTGTGATTCAGCGACTCGGTCAGCACTTTTGGCCCTGGCTAAAAGGCTTTTTGCCTACAGTGGAGCAATCTAAAAACCCAGGTAATTCGAGTTCCTGGGTTATTTCCTGACCAGGTTGTTTGCAAGAGGCGGCCTTGTGCGTGGCTCAGCATGGCCGGCTTTCAGCCTGGCAGTCAGAATAGCAGGGGCGGAGCTCTGGGCATCCTGGGAGATGTGCCTGGGAGGTACCACCGCCTTTGCACATTCAGGCCCTTGCTCTGTGGCTCTGCGTCCACCTGTGCCCTCCAGCTGCCAGGGGACCTGCCGGAGAAGCTGGCGCGTCTGTGCCTCCTCAGACCACCCACAGGATTGGATGGTCCTAGGGAGGCCCAGTGTCCTGGGGGGACGCACAGGAAGGATCCAGCCCTGCCAGTGTGAGCACGTGGCTTGCAAGACTGTATCTTCTTCCTCTGCAGCTGGCAGGGTCGTTCTCCAGGCACGCAAAGCTGTCGGAGCGCTGGGTCTATTATTAAATTACCCGCATCCGTCCTGCATCATCACTTCGAGCCCTTTGATTGAGCACCTGCCGTGTGCTTGCCACCGTGTTAGGTACTGTGGTGATTACTGCTCTTACTACTTTACTTCTTAGCGCTTTACTTGTGTTAGTTCACTTCATCCTCATGACAACCCCAAGATGTAGGTAGCATCATTACCCCTGTTTTACAGAAGAGGAGGCAACCCGAGAGAGGTGACCTTGGTTGCCCAGGGTGACACAGCTCCAGCCGGCCAGCTGGGACTCCAACCTAGGGAGACCGGCTCCAGCAGTCTCCTGGCCTTCCAGGAGCTCACAAGATAGTGGACAGCAGGAATTTTGCAAAGGAGATTTTATTTATTTTCCCATTTTACTTTATTAATTCATTTTAATTTGGTTTTGAAGAGGTAATTCCCATAGTTCAAAATTCACAAGGGCGCACAGGGAAAGTGTATTGTCCCATGAAGTCCCCAAGGCACCCAGTGTCCCACCGTAGATACAGCCAGTGTTAACCTGTTTTCTGTACAACTTTCTGGAAATTCTAAGCAAATACAACAGATAAATACAGTTGTATGTATTTTTCCTTTTTTTTTTAACATAAATGATAGCTTATATTCTGTTCTATATCTTAAAAAATATTCTTAACAATATGTGTTATAGGTTGTTCATGTCATTCCATGAAGAATTTCTGACTCTTTCTTAAGACAGCATAGCTTTTCCTGTGTGGAGGACCTGTCATCCGTTCATTAGGCCCTTGCTGATGACCAGTTGGACTCCCTCCAGGGGTTTGCTCTTACAGACATGGCTACAATGCGTAACTTCATGGACATCGCTTAAAAAAAATGCACACGTATGTCTGTGGAATGATTCCTACAAGTGGTTTTGTGATGTCGAGTCACACATTTAAAGTTTTCACTTAAAACCCAATTATAAGTTGTTTATAAGAAATCACACTGTAAACCTGAAGTGTATGTCTTCAGACCATATGTGTGAAAGGAAAAGGATGGAGAAAAGGCCGTGTAAACACTAAGCATAAGAGAGCCTTGTGGCTGTGCTAATATCAGACAAAGTAGAGTTCAAGGCGAAGCATATCCCTAGAGATAAAGGGGCATTTCACAGCGATGATGTCAGTCAGGAAGACGTGACGGTCCTAAATGTGTGTGTGCACCTACGTCGGGAGCCCCCAGAGGCACCCCCCGGGTTCAGGAGGATTTGACATGACTCAGCACACAGTCATCCTCAGAGGACAGATTTATTTCAGTGAGAAATTACCGAGTAGGATGAGCCGAGCCAAAGGCGTATGGGGGGAGACGGGCGTGAGCTTCCGGGGTCATCTGCCATGGGAATCCCCCAGGACACACTTCATTCCCTCAGCAACAGGCTGCGACAACCCCTGGGAAATGCTGTCAACCAAGGAAGCTCGTTAGAGACTCAGTGCCCACAGGCTCTAAAAACCTCAGGGCCTCTCGGGAGCTGGCCGTGTAGATACCCTCTGCCTAGCACGTACCAAGATTCCAGAGTCCCAGAAGGAGAGCAGGCGTTCAGCGTAAATCACTCTGTCCAGGCAGTTTAGGTCCTGGGAGCCGTTCTCATTCGTTAGGGTGGTGGGACCCCCACGTTCCCAGAGGAGCTAAAGGCCCAGCAGAGCCTCAGTGCGGTACGCGGTGCTGCTGTGGGGAAAGGGCTGGTCTTCACAGCGTCCGGTGCCTTGTCGGTATCTGTGGCCACGACTTCTCAGTTCTCAAAGATCTGCTTTTCTTTGGCTCACACCCCAGCGCCACCCCCAAATAATTCTGGCAAGTTGAGTTTTTAGTTTGTGGTTCTATCAGGATGTAAAGGGTAAAACAGAACACAGAAAACCATGCAAAATAGGCTAAGCTTGAGGTAATTTGTTAACTCACATAAAGACAAACCCATAGTTAGCATAAGCTTCAGGTGTGCCTTGATCCAGAATCTCATGTGGTGTCACCCGGACTTGTTCTTTCTTGGCTCCACATGGCATCATGTGTGTCTGTCTCTGCAGCTCTGGCCTCTTGTGTCTCGTTGCTTCTGGGTGAGTCTCCAGCCTGTGTCTGGGCCCAGAGACTCCAGCCTCTGGTTGGCCAGGGGAGGGCCGTGTACTTGGACTCATAACCTCACCAGGACCACGGGCCGTGGGAGAGAGGTAGTTCCCCGAAAGGAACTGAGACCTAAACTGGGAGATGGACGCTGAGTGGCCCAGTTCTCCGTGGATGGTCCGTCAGCACTTGCTGGGAAGCTCGTGACCTTGAGGACCCTTCAGGGCTGTCCCTCTGTCCCCTAGGGTGTGCTGGAGGTGCTGTCAGAGGTGGGCTGCCACCTGCGAGTGTCCCTCTTTGACGTGACCTACCGACACTTCTTCGGGAGGACGTGGAAGAGCCCGGCGAGGCCCCTGGAGCCGCTCTGCAGGCAGCCACCCAGGATCGACTTCAGTGAGGTGGGCGGGGCGGCAGGTGGGCGTGCGGGGTGGGCGTGCGGGGTACGGTGGACCTGGGGGCGCCGCCAGCGCGTCCCAGAGCCTAGGAACGCTCCTGAGCAGTGGGCCCGGCCCTCCAAAGCTCGTCCTGGCGCCGGCCCCTGTTTCCAGACGGAATCTTGGGTGGAAGCCGCACGCCCTGAGCGGTTCAGCTGGGAGTGGGGGGGACACACGAGGGGGTTTCGTCCCCTTCACGGAACCTTGCAGCTTTTGGAACAAAGTTAGGAAATTATCGATCTCATCTGACTCCCCTACTTTTCCTCTCCCCTTCTTTTTCTTTCTTTTTCGTTTCTTCTTCTTCTTTTGTTTTTTTTAAAATGAGCAACTTGAGACCTAGCAGTAAAGTGACTTACCCAGGTAGAAGGTAGCAGAGCCCGGAGCCCCTGCCCCTGCCTGCAGACGGGGTGCTCGCGTTGGCATCAGTTGGTGACACGATTTTGCCCACGTAGCTGTGTCTGGCCGCCCCGCAGATAGGGTTTTCCATCTTCGTTCAGCTGCACCGAATTCACAAACATCCCTCCATCGCCTGCTGTCTGCTGGCCGTTGTGGCGGGCGCCGGGGCCATGATGCTGGGTGGACGGGCCTGGCGTGGTTCTCACCCTGGACAACTTGCAGTCTGCTGGGACGACACACCCAGGCAGGCGACAGAGCAGGTGCAGGTGTGATAGGTTCTCGGAGGAGACCGACAGCTGCTGCCCTGAAGAAGAAGGGAGGTGTGCTGCAGGCAGAGCTCTGCGAGCTGGGCCCCAGGATGAGGAGGGACCCAGCCCCGGGACGAGCAGGGCAGGCCCCCCACGGGCCCGGGAGTGGGGGAGGGGGACGTGGGCAGGCAGCCGAGGGTGGGCTTGGCGGGCTGGCTGGGCAGGGCCTTCCTAGGCACACTGGGCTCTTCCTCAAGAGTGGGAGGTGTCCCAGAGGTCTTCTTCCCGGCCGCTGCTTCAAGCTGCACTGCAGGCAGCGGGGTCCTGCAGGGGACGGTCACGGGTATCGGGAGGGTCGGTGCTGTGTTGGCGTTATCCTTCCCGTGTGTACAGAGTCAGGGAAGCCCAGGAAGTGACAGTACAGTGAATAATGGAGGTGGTGGCAGTGACCGTGGCCATCCTGGGGGAGGTCGCCGTGCGTAACCAGACCAAGCGAGCCGCCCTTTGCTGCGGGGGGCTGTCCTGGCCCAGTCGTGAGGCCGCCGGGTCGCGACTCTGCACTTGGCGGTCACCCAGGGTCGGGATGCCATGTCTCGGCGTGGATTGATTCTGACTGGTCCTGTTACTGAACGTGCCGGAGAGGATGACGCCGCCCCCGGAGGTCAGGAAAATTAGATAAGGCCGTGGGTATGTGTGTCCTGCGGCCCAGGACCGCGGCTGGTGTCCAGGCTGCCAGACGGCCTGTGAGGTGCCCCTTAGAGTCTGGCTGGAGAGAAAGGCCGCGTGTTGTAAACCGGGGAGTGACGGTGGGCGGCTGCTTAGGGTGCCGTCCCAGCTCAGGCAGTGAGTCGCCTTCACGCCTCTGACTTGGGGCGGTCGAGGCCCGGGCAGGAGCGCGGTGGCCCCGATGTTGCTGGGAGCCTTCCAGGGCCGGGCTGTTTGGATTCGCTTTCTCGGTTGGACAGTCAGGCCCCGGGAAGCCCGGTGTGGTGACAGTTAGTACGGTGACACAGGGTCCTCTCACTCCTGGGGAGTCTCCACGGGAGAGGCTGGCTCCCAGCACCTTGGTGTGGTTTCGTCCCCGCCATCCGCCTCTGGAGGTCCGTAGATCATCTCTCCGCCTTGAAGAGCAATCTGGCAGGTCAGAGGCTGTGAGTGCCACCTGCCTTGACCGCAGGGATTGTTCTTGGGCCTTGTTTTCACCCCAGGCATCGGAGGGGCCCTGCAGGCTCCGTTTGGAAGCGCTGCCGTGTCGAGGGGATGGTTATGCTCTGAAGTCAGCACAGCAGCACTTTGCCGCCACTGGGGTCCCGAGATGAGCCCTCCCTCCGTGGCTTTCCCCTTGGCTTTCCCCGTGGCAGTGGCTGTCACAGCCTTGACAGGCCACGCCCGGAGGGCCTGCCCTGTCCCGCCACCAGCTGGGTGACTGTGAGCCCTGCAGAGTGGAGGTCGCGTTGCAAGGAAGCCTTCAGAGCTGCCGCTCCCCCTTCTGGACTCGTCCAGGGTTTAGCGTCCGTGCCTGAGCGGGCTTCTCGTGTGTCCCCGTGTCCTGGGAGCTGTGGGTCTCGGGCCTTTCCAGCTCACAGTTCAGGTCTGACCTGAGCTGTGGGAGCTGAGTGCCGCTCCATCGTTCGTGTTCTGCCGAGTGGGGCATGGGGACGGGGCCGTGTGTTAGGGAGGACCACAGCCCTCAATGTTTCTGGAAGAATCTGCACCCTTCAGCCTTAGTTACTGAAGTGGAGATCGCAGCAAGGCTGGTGTGGGTGAACAGAGCATTTCTGGTTGGGAGCTGGTGTCAGAGCCACGGAATTGCTCAGGGAAGAGCTGTGCTCCAGCTGCTATGCCCAAGGCGAGCAGCAGAGGCCAGTGGTGCCCCAGGAACACCCATCCTGATGCGCCACTCGGCGGCATCCTCCTTGCCCAGCGCTTTCCTCCCATCCTTGACGTTCAGAGTTTAGTTAACTAAAGAGAATCCCCCTTCGCCGTGTGTGTGAGTGTGTGTGAGTGTGAGTGTGAGTGTGTGTGAGTGTGTGAGTGTGTGTGAGTGTGAGTGTGTGTGAGTGTGTGTGTGTGTGTGTGTACCTGCGTGCATACGTGTATGTACGTGTTTACATGAAGTGTGGAGCATTCCCAAGGTGGCCTAGATAGGCAGGAGGGACTGGTTCTGCGGTCTCATCATCTGAGCAAAGCTCTGCGTCCGTACCTATGGGAATAGAGAGAAACACAATTTGCCCTTTTTTGAAGTGATTCTGAAATTTGGTGATGATCTTCTTCTGATTTTACTAATTGCCTGGGTTTTTCTGGTTCTGCCGATCAGCCGTGGCTTGGGGGTGATACGACGGGAGGTTGCCAGCTGCCAGTAGCAGGGGACCATCTTTGGAATCTACGTGGCTGTCCCGCCTACACGTGGATTCCTGAATCAGCCGCGTGGGCTCTGGGTTTTGATTGAGTTGTCACTGTAATATGCAGCCCTGAAAGAAGATGTTGTTTTATTACTTTGCAAACAACGTCCTGAGGAAAGACTTGGGAAAAAAGAAGTCCTTCCTTGAGCCCGAGCTGGGTGTTTCTTTCTGTGAGTGATGAATTCCTCATGCTGCGCTCAGATCCCCTCTTGTCCCAGCCTCTCGGCTCTGCCTGGCGGAGCCCAGGGGACCAGCTCCGGGCCTCTCAGCTCTGACTCAGAATTAGGTGCTCCCCTTCGAGACCGTCCTCGGTGGAGAGGAATTGCCCTTCACTTGCACTGAGACGGTTGATCGTTCATTCAACCTCTCAAAAGATATCTTTAAAAAATAATCCGGGGGGCTTCCCTGGTGGCGCAGTGGTTGAGAGTCTGCCTGCCAATGCAGGGGACACGGGTTCGAGCCCTGGTCTGGGAAGATCCCACATGCTGCGGAGCAACTGGGCCCGTGAGCCGCAACTACTGAGCCTGGAGTGCGTCTGGAGCCTGTGCTCCGCAACGAGAGGCCGTGATAGCGAGAGGCCCGCGCACCGCGATGAAGAGTGGACCCCGCTCGCCGCAACTAGAGAAAGCCCTCGCACAGAAACGAAGACCCAACACAGCCAAAAATAAATAGATAAGTTAAAAAAAAAAAAAATCCGAGAGGCCAAAGTACCGTGCAGTTCCTACACTTCCTTTCTGAGATGGACATAATTCTCCCTTAGATTCTTTCCTTAACTAACCAACCTCAGCCTTTCAGCGACAGGCTCATTTCTCCTCCTTTATTTATTGTATGCAAATGGCTGGCAGGAATCCTAGTGGTTCTTCACAGGCAGCCGGAACCCCGACCAGGAGATGATTCCTCCTGAGCCCATCACAGCCCGAGGTGTTGCTGAAGTCACAGGCGGATCCCTGGCCTCCGGGAGACACAGGTAATTGGGCTGCTTCCTAGTCCCATCGCCAACCGAGAGCAACCAGCTGCTGAACGTGCTTGTTCGTCAGAGTAATGAGAGTGAGGTGACTCCCTTTAAAAGTGGAGGCTGTCCATAAAAAAGAATGAAATCATGCCATTTGCAGCAACATGGATGGACCTGGAGATGATCGTACTGAGTGAAGTAAGTCAGACAGAGAAAGACAGATATCATATGATGTCGCTTATATGTGGAATCTAAAATAGGACACAAGTGAACTTATCTACGAACCAGATACAGACTCACAGACACAGAGAACAGACCTGTGGTTGCCAAGGGGGAGATGTGGGGGAGGGAAGGATTGGGAGTTTGCGGTTGGTAGGTGCAAACTATTGTATATAGAATGGATAAACAGCAAGGTCCTAATGTGTAGCACAGGGAACTATATTCAATACCCTGTGATAAACCATAAGGGAAAAGAATATAAAAAGGAATGTGTATATATGTATAACTGAATCACTTTGCTGTACAGCAGAAATGAACACAACATTGTAAATCAACTATACTTCAATAAAATTAAAAAAAAAAAAGTGGAGGCTGTCAGGGAATGTCAGCATGTCCAAACGAAACTCTGGGAGGCTCTGCCGTGCCTCGGTTAATCTCCGGGTTCTTGAACGTGCCTTACCCTCTCCTTACACCTCTCACATGTTCCAAGAGCTGCTCCTGATGCAGACAGTCTGCAAAGCAGGAATCCAGTGTCACTCCCGGGCACCGTCTCTACGGAGAGAGCCTGGCCTCAACCGCGTCACCCGAGGAGGGCTTCTCTCCTCTCCAGCTCAACAGAAACCAGTCCTTGGGGACACCAAGCCAGGAATGGACGGTGGTAGGAAGGGGATAGAAATGAGTGAGTGAATAGAAGGGCAAAGGATATCTCCCCGTGATGTTTCCAGCAGTGGGATTTAGTTGTACTGTGTGGTGATTTAACTGTCTACCACGTGGGGACAGTAGAAAGCTCTGAATTTGTCAGCTTATGCTGTTGTGTTCATCATCTCCTGGGGGCGTATTTTTGCTTCGGGCTGTAACTGGGTTTGCTGTTTCTGAATAAGCCAAGCCATCATTCTCCAGGCGGGAGCAGGACAGGCCTTGGCCTCGGGGGTGGGATCTGATGTAGGGGGACAAGGGCTGAGTCCTGCTCCATCACTTACTCCTGTGGGGTCTTAGGCCAGTTGTTTAAACTCCTGACTCTGAATTCATCGTCCGTGCGTGAGGGACAGCAGCACCCATCTCCTAAGGGTCTGGAGTGTAAACAGTAGGTTCTTCCCAGACAGGCGCCCAGGGAGCAGTAGGTGTTCACTCAGCAAACACTGGCTGGGGGTCCGCTCTGTGCCAGGCTCTGTTACATTAGGAGCTGGACGTGCCCGGATGGATGAGATGGTGTGTGGTCGTTTCAGCCGTGGTGGGGTTTGCGTTGTCACTGTAGATCGGGGCTTGTCAACCCTGGCTCCGCGGACGCTTTGAGCCAGATAGTTCTCTTGGCGGGGGGCTGTCTCCAGGGCTGTGTCCCTTCCTGTGGATAATGGTGGACCCCACCCCGGATGAGCGGAAGCTTCTGACTTTGGAATTAGAGATTTTGCATCTTCCCAGATGCTTGGCAACTTTGCTTGGCGAGCTCACCGTGCTCGGAGCGCTCAGTCTTGTGGTGGCTTGTGTGCAGGAAACTGCCCTGAGCCTCAAGGGGAAGGTTGAGCTGGTAGATGTTGGCTGCAGGAAGTATTTGTGATATAGTCACCTTCCTGAAGACATCCTATTAAAGGTTTACTAAAAAAAAAATGGTTTGGAAGGCACTAGTTTAATTTCTGATCCTCTCTCCTGTGGCCTTGGCCTCAGCCTGGGACCGAAGAGCACGTGTCACTTAGGGCAGGTCAGGCGGAGGTGCGGCCGGCGACGCGAGGCCGCAACCTCTCCAGGAAGGCACATCCTCTGAGGCCCGATCGTGTGGGTGAAAGTGGAATCTGGGCCCCGAGGCAAAGCGGTGTCCGTGTGTCTGAAGATGAAGGCATTAAGACAGGAGCGTTTCTGTGATTTATTAATCTGTTTCTCCTGTCAGAGAGGCACCTTGTCAGGGGTGGCTGAGTGAGATGTGATGCGGGGGGAGCCAGAGCCCCGCTCTGCCATCTCCCGCGGCTTCTCTCGCAGGTAATTGGACGGGCTTGACTCCAGCTTTTAATCGTGCAGTGGCAGCCCATGCATCTGCGAGCATCCTGCATGGCCTCCTTGAGGCGTCCTGACGCTGGAGGGCGTGTTTGCAGTGCTGCTCGACAGCGGTTGAGATGTCTGGCCAAGCCCACGGGGCTGGGGGTGGGGGAGTGCCTGGGTTCCAGGTGACTTGGCCCTCCTGGGGACCCCCCCAAACACACACACACACACGCACACACACACACACACACACACACACACACACGCACGCACACGGGTTGAAGCTGCAGAGTTGTGTGCTTCATCCCAGGAGGCTTTTCCTTCCTCCGACCCTCCGAGTTGGTCGGCCCTGGGCAGGGTGTGCATTTTCTACCTGCCTAATCTAGCCTTTACCTTTGAACTTTGAACTTCTTGAGGGCTGGATCGCGTTTTCTAGGTTCCTTAGAAATTCTTTAGCACGCGCTGTGCCCACACTAGAGGGGCAGTAAATGATGTTTGGAAAAGCATCCATCCTTAACCAGCAGTAATGATGGGATGAGACCCTCAGACCTCGTGTCGCCTTGTGATTCACGGAGCTTCCAAGGCCGACCCTCCTGGTGAAAGTGGGGTCTCTGGAGACAGACCAGGGGGCTCCGTGGTCGGTTTGGTCTCAGAATAATCGTTTTCAGTGGTAAAGGAAAGGGAGAGGCAACAGCCATGAGTCCACATGTGGGCCGTCCCCAAAGCAGCTGGTCCCCCGCCTCCAGGCAAAGGATTTCAAGGTGACCTCTAAGCTGGAGGCTTGTTGCTGCTTTGCATCAGAGCTGACAATGTTTGTTTCACTGCCAAGAGGAAAAGTGGGTAGTGTTCATAAAACTGATATGCACAGGTGTACATATGAGAGGTGAGATAATGACAACTTGACTTTACAGCAGGCCTTTTTAAAACAGTTCTTGAGTCTTGGAAACGGAAACATAATTCTCTCTTGGTCCAACTGCCTGTCAGCTGTAAGTGGTCACTATTTCATCATTTTGCAATAAAAGATAATAGAATAACGATTTATATCTCGTGGCTGATGTTTTAATGTGTCTCTCTGTTATCCTGGGCTGACAGTCTGTGATTACAGTAAACGTTTTCTCGGTGACACCATGGTAATGACTCGTTAATGGGGGATTGTTCCAAGTTTAAGTCACGTTGCCACGGCCCGGCCTGGCCTGTCCCTGCCTTGGGGGGGAGGGTGGCCTTTGTGTTCTGCTGGTGACTCTACACCTGGGCTTCACCCCAACAAGGACGCTGGGTTCCGGGGACCACTCGGGTCCAGAGCCTCAGGTCAGCACTGACCTGGGCTTCTGGGACGCTTGTTGCCCATAGATTCGCAAACCCAGTTAGTGCCTCCATTTCTGTCTTCTGTGTCTACGATGTTTGTTAGCTAAGAGCAACTGCTTTGGATTTCAGGAGATTGGAAGACAGCAGCAGAGGGAAGGTGCTTCCATTCCCACTTGGGAGGGTGCATCTCAGCGATGGGAGCTGGATTTGACCCGCCCGTGTCCCCCCTCCCCGTGGTGAGAGTGAGGGCTGCCATCTGTACCTTAGAGGATGGAGAGGCTGCAAGTGGGAAACCTTTTAGGAGCAATTTGAGTATCATCTACTTGGCTTGGGTCCACAACTCCTATAATAAAGAATCCCACCGTGGGACATCCCTGGTGGCCCAGTGGTTAAGATTCTGCCTGCCAATGCAGGGGACACGGGTTCAACCCCTGGTCCGGGAAGATCCCACATGCTGCGGAGCAACTAAGCCCGTGCGCCACAACTACTGAGCCTGTGCTCTAGAGCCCGCGAGCCACAACTACTGAGCCCGCATGCCACAACTACCGAAATCCTCGCGCCTAGAGCCTGTGCTCCGTGACAAGAGAAGCCACCGCAGTGAGAAGCCCGCGCACCGCAACGAAGAGTAGCCCCCGCTCACCGCAACTAGAGGAAGCCCGCGTGCAGCAACGAAGACCCAACGCAGCCAAAAAAAAAAAAAAATCCCACAGCAATATTCATCATTAAAAGATGTTAGTTGGGCTCTGAACTGAGGATCCTGCTTAGTTTATTTTTATTTTTATTTTTTTGTGGTACGCGGGCCTCTCACTGCTGTGGCCTCTCCCGTTGCGGAGCACAGGCTCCGGACGTGCAGGCTCAGTGGCCATGGCTCACGGGCCCAGCCGCTCCATGGCATGTGGGATCTTCCCGGACTGGGGCACGAACCCGTGTCCCCTGCATCGGCAGGTGGACTCTCAACCACCGCGCCACCAGGGAAGCCACCTGCTTAGTTTAAACAAAATTAATTCGGGTGCAGCCTCATGGTATTTCCACACGAAACAGGGATTAGAGTCCATACTGGCAAGTTGTGATTGCAGTTTGACGGCGGTGTTGGATGGAACGGCTCAGCGGGTGCGTGGGTGCGGTGGGCTACTTACGTCTTTGGGCTCGTGGTCCTTCCGGGTGATGGGCATGGGGCGCGAGGCTGCCCCAGCCCCTTTGTTCTCCAGAGGCTGTGGGTCTGTTGGCATTTTCTGTGGATGGGAAGATCCCAGAGGAGAAGCAAATAGTTTGATGTCCCAGATGCTGGGCACCCTGGAAGGAGGAGCTGTGAGGGGGTCGCTCACTGGGCCCCTTCTCTTCTCTGGCGCCTGGAAGGGATGCTGCTCTCCACGCGGCGTGTTTGTGGCGTTGACGTGACAACGAGGAGGGAGCGCACCTGTGTTCCTCTGTGTTTCTTCTCTGCAGCTCGAGAGCGTTCAGTCCGTCCCTGGCTTCTCTTTTGCAGCCCTTCTATTTTCACACGTCCTTGAACCACCCTAATATCGTGGCCGTGGTGGAAGTGGTCACTGAAGGCAGGAGACGGGACGGGACCCTTCAGGCTTTGTCCTGTGGGTTTGGAATCCTTCGGATCTTCAGCAACAACTCGGAATCTCCTACGTCTGCCCCCCAGGACAAACGGTATCTGCCCCGTTTTCCCCGTCGCTGGGGTTTCTGGCGTCTTTCTGCGGTGATTTAACGGCTCATTATTTGTCCAGACTAGAAAGCTCTGAATTTGTCAGCAAGTGTGTTCATCACAGTCTCCCGGTGGTATTTTTGCTTCGGGCTGTAACTGGGTTTGCTGTTTCTGAATAAGCCCAACCATCGTTCTCCAGGTGGGAGCAGGACAGGCCTTGGCCTCGGGGGTGGGATCTGATGTAAGGTGGTCAAGGGCTGAGTCCTGCTCCGTCACTTACTCCTGTGGGGTCTTAGGCCAGTTGTTTAAACTCTTTGAATTCATCTTCAGTGCAGCGCCCATCTCCTAAGGGTCCGGAGTGTAAACAGTAGGTTCTTCCCAGACAGGCGCCCAGGGAGCAGTAGGTGTTCACTCAGCAAACACTGGCTGGGGGTCCGCTCTGTGCCAGGCTCTGTTACATGAGGAGCTGGACGTGCCCGGATGGATGAGATGGTGTGTGGTCGTTTCAGCCGTGGTGGGGTTTGCGTTGTCACTGTAGATCGGGGCCTGTCAACCCTGGCTCCGCGGACACTTTGGGCTGTCCCGTGCAGTGTACGAGGTCTCGTCGCACCCCTGGCCTCTGCCCACTAGATGCCAGGCAGCCCCCTCCCCGCCCAGCTGTGACAGCCGAAAGTACCTCCAGACTTTACCAGACGTCCCGACGGGGCAAAGTCATCCCGGGTTGAGAACCACCACTCCAGACACACAATCGTGGAAACCCCTCAAACGTTGTTTTCTTGGGACATCTCCAAGCATGACCAACTCCCCAGGCATTGCTTTCTAGCGCTGAGGTTCTCAGGCTGCACTCGGGCCGTGCTGTGTGTGTGCTGGACATGCTTGGCCACGAGTGCTGAGGGCTCGCGGATCTGATGCTGTCCTCAGCCGTCTGTTTCCCACAGAGGGTCGAGAAAGCTCCTGGAGGTGTGGTGCTGGGGTCCCCAAGGCCTTCCTTTCGAGAAGCATAGCTGACATCCCATGAGTAGACGCAAGATGCTGACCTGCATCTCACGGGTCTTGTTTTGCAGGTTGAGACTGTATCACGGCAGCCCCCGAGCCCTCCTGCACCCGCTTCTCCAGGACCCCATAGAACGTAAGAGACGAGGCCTGGCCAGGCCTGCTCCTACTGTCCTCAGCAGCACCTGTTCGTCATATGACTTTCCTGAGTGTTAGAACCTCATCAGCTTAGCTGAATTGTTAATAGATTTGGGGAACATGTAACATTGGGCTTGCAGTTCTGACATAATTTGAAGATCAGAGACACACGAGCCTATAAGGATGGTGTAGCCGTGTGAAGACGACCCCATGGGGGCCACCTGGTGGGAGGGCTGTTGGCCTCCTTGCCCCTGGGGTAGCAGCTTTGTCCCCACGTGAAGTAGTTGCTGTCCATCACTGCCCAGCGGCTGTCCCAGGAAGCCTTTGACCGTGAAGTCCGTGGGTCATCTCCACCACAGCAAGGTGTCCAGTGGTGCCAAACGAGAGTGGCATCTGCAGGAGCACCTGGCATGCATGGGCCCCGTGCGGAGCGGCCAGCCTTAGGGCAGAGTGGGCTTCCTGCCCTGCCTCTGTGGCTTCTCCCGAGCCGTCAGGGTACCCGTGGGAGGGACCTGCGGCCCCCTGGCTGCAGGCCGCGTGGAGGGTGGACGGAAGAGCGTGCGGTGAAGCGGGGGGGTGGGCTAACAGGCTGTTTCAGGGGCCCGTGTGGGCTCTGCTGGCCCTCGGGGAGTGTGGACGGGGGCCAAGCGGTGAAGGTGGGTCTCTTTGGCGTGGGGGTGGGGGAGGGATGACTTTCTGTCTCTTTGCGACGTTGCCCAGTTTCCGATGGGCACCCAGCCAGTGTGAAAAACCCAAGCCTACCCCGACCCATCCACTCGCTCTGAATTTGGTGAAAATCTCACGATAGAGGAACAATCGGTCAGAAACTTGGTTTTGTTGATACAGACTGGCTTTTAGGTTATTTCGCAATTGAATTTAATCATTAACCTGCCAGCGTTTTCTCTCCTGAAGTATCCTTAGACTCAGCACCTTTCCAACAGCAGACACAGCCCCCAGGTTGGTTCCAGGCCCACGGATCTGGGTGCTGGTGGAGGGTGTGGGAGCTGTGGCCGTGTGAGGGAGGCCTGGGGAGGGACCGCCACAGGCTGTCAGCTCATCATCTCAGTGGCATTTCTAAAAGTGCAGGGCTGTTTTTCTTGGATGGATAATGCAGTCACATGACCCAGCATTCAAAGTACTGAATAGTATGAAAAGGTTCAGGTGAGGTCTCCTTCCTCCTCTGCTCGGCCCTTCACCTGCACCACAGGTGACCTTCCTCTCTGGGATCTTGTGGGTCCTTCTAGGTCCTCTGATGACACACAAGCACACGTGCACGTCCCTGTTCTGTTTTTGCCCCCGTTGACTTGTCCCAGACCTTTCTTTTTTCCCTTAATGATTTATCTTGGAGGATGTTTCATATCAGCACCTAGAAAGTGTGCTCATTCTTTTTTTTTTTTTTTTTGCGGTACACGGGCCTCTCACTGTTGTGGCCTCTCCCGTTGCGGAGCACGGGCTCCAGACGCGCAGGCTCAGCGGCCATGGCTCACGGGCCCAGCCGCTCCGCGGCATGTGGGATCTTCCCGGACTGGGGCACGAACCCGCGTCCCCTGCATCGGCAGGCGGACTCTCAACCACTGCGCCACCAGGGAAGCCCCGTGCTCATTCTTTTTACAGCTGTGTGGTATTTCATTGAATTGCTGTTTGTGATTGAACCAACCCACCCCAAATGGACCCTTGGGGCAGTTCTGTAAGAACAGAGGGTTGAAGGCTTTGCTGCAGTGGACATCTGCCATTTTGCAAGTGTGCACGTGAAACTGTAGGGTAAACTCCCAGAAGTGGGATTGCTGGTCTGAGGGCCTGTGCATTCACAGTTTTGTGTTATTTCCCCTGTTTGCCCTCCATAGAGGTTGTACCAGCGTGCTCACCAGCCAGCCATGTAGCAGAGTGCCTTTCAGGGTACTTAACATTTTAAAGTAAGCACATCCCATGTTTGGAGTGGTTAGATATTAAAAATCTGTTTTTCGATAATATAGTTTTGTTTTTCTAACGAATATTTAGTTCTTTTCTTATGAAAGCACGAAGCACGCCTCAGGAGGTGGTGAGTCCCCTATCAGTGGAGGAAATCAAGCCCAGGCAAGATGGACCATTTGATGGGAATGTGTTGAGGGCATGTCTGTGGTCCCTCCCAGCCCAGTTTCTATTGACGCCCTTCCGTCCACTTTCCCGAGTGCTCTGTATCTGAGCTCTTCCCAGTGGTTCCTTTCTCTAGGACGCTTTCCCTCTTCCCACTTCCCCTAGCACGTTATCCGAACCTTCCTTGGGGTTCGGATCCCGTTCTCCTGTGTGTTATGGATGTCGGCATGCTTGTGTCTTAGTCATCCCAGAGGAATGGTCCTTCCTTGAGGACAGGACTCTGTCTTGGAGGCCACTGGCCACCCAGGGCCTAGTCCTGCTGCTTTGTGGGTCTTGACGGATGCAAGGCTGAGACTGAAAGGGATGCAGGCCTCTGGTCAGAGGACCTTCTAGGTTCCCTCTGATTATGGGAGCAAAAGCGAAGCCTGACTTCACTGCTCTTGGGGAAGAGGTGAGCGGAGAGATTTTGTTATGTCGGATCAAAAACAAGTATCTCTTTAGTTGCAGTTTTACCAGTGAGAGTTATTTAAGGATTGATTCTTTTTTGCTCTTTGGCTGAGCAAACAGAACAATTCCCTTGTCTCCCTAGAAAAATACTTTTCCTGTTTGTTGAGTTCTTTTCCAAGATGCTCAGTTTATTGGTCGGTTTGGCCGAAGGTGCCTTGGTTCGGGCTGTCACAGGAGGTGTTTTCTCCCTCAGAAAACAAGCACATGACCCTCATTGAGAACTGCAGCCTGCAGTACACGCTGAAGCCACACCCGCTCCTGGAGCCCGTGTTCCACCTTCTTCCCGAGAACCTTCTGGTGTCTGGTCTGCAGCAGATACCTGGTCTCCTTCCAGCTCATGGAGAATCGGGTAAGGGCTCCTCTGTTTCTGTCTGCTTGGTGAGTCTCTGTTAGTTCATGGTCAGACCTTGCAGGAACTGGGGCGAGGGCTGGCTGGGCCCCCCAGCAAACAGCCTGGTGGGGGGGGGGGGGGGGGGGGGGGAGGGCAGCAGTGTTGTCTCGTTCGCAGCCCCTTCCTGAACACACCTCACATCCCTCAGGTCATCTCTGCCTTCTCTCCTTGAGAAATGCTTTCATAAGACAAATAGCCCATGTCTGTATGACTGTGGCCAGAAAAACCACTGTTGCTAGATCCCACCCTTACTGGGCCACCATGTCAGTGGCTTAATTATTATCAGTTTTTAATTGTGGTAAAATAGACGTAACATAAAATTTACTGTTTTAACCATTGTCAAGCGTGCAGTTCAGGGGCATCAGGTACATTCACACTGTTGTGTAGCCATCCTCCCCGTCCACTTGCAGAGCCTTTTCATCGTCCCAGACGGAAACTCTGTCCGGCTAGACGCTGACTCCCCTTCCCCTCCCCAGCCCTGCCCCCCTCTTCTGCTCTCTGTCTCTATGAGTTGACTCCTCTAGGGACCTCCTAGGCGTGGAATCCTCCTACAGCATTGGTCCTTTTGTGACTGGCTTATTTTGCTGGGCATAATGTCCTCAAGGTTCATCCCTGTTGTTCTGTGTGTCGGAATTTCCTTGCTTTTTAAGGCTGAATGGATGGACCACGTTTTGTTTATCCATTTACCTGTGCATGGACACTTGGGCTGTTCTGCCTTTCAACTTGTGAGTGAAACTGCTCGATTACTTTGGAACTGAAATTCATGGGACAGGCTCAGGGCTGTGCCTGGGTGTGTTTTAGAAGTTGATTCTCCTGGTGGGTGTGGGTCAGCCCTTCGCAGCCACGAGTCACTGTGAGGGCTGCTCTCCTCTCAGGTCCTGCCGACGGGCCTCCCTCCTCGGTCTCATGCTCCCTCTGAGTACTCTTGGGGGCTTTTTGCCTGGCTGTCTGGGAGAATCCAGGAGGAGGGACCGCACCAGCCTCCCCACCTGGGGCTGCTGGAACCTCTGGTCTCGGTGGGCCGGCTGCAGCTCCCATCCAGGAGGGGCAGGATGTGGCTTTGGGTGTGAGTGGCTGGGGAGGAGATCTGGGAGGTGCAGAGTGTTTGGCTCAGAACAGAGACACTCAGGACCCGAAGAGACGGCTCAGCTCCAGGAGGGAGAGTGTTTGTCTCGGTGACGATGTCCCTGCGTGTGGCCTGGGTGCTGTGGTCTTGTTATCTGAGTTCATGAACTCCTGGGACGGGTGCACGGTGGTCATCACCATCACGAGGTCACTGTTTCTCCAGCGTCTCGGAGAAGAGACGATGATACATGAGAAATGACCAGTTAACCGTGAACAGGAGCACGTCCTGGGCGGGGGATGGAGGGGGTCCCAGGTTTGGATCTGCCGTGGGTCACCAAGCTCTAACCCTCCTGAAGGCCCCGTAGGCAGCCGTGTTGCCCTCTGCGATGCGCCGGTGTTCACCCAAGAGGGAGGGAGGAGAAGTTAAGAGTTACAGGCAGGGCTTCCCTGGTGGCGCAGTGGTTGAGAGTCCGCCTGCCGATGCAGGGGACGCGGGTTCGTGCCCCGATCCGGGAGGATCCCACGTGCCGCGGAGCGGCTGGGCCCGTGAGCCATGGCCGCTGAGCCTGCGTGTCCGGAGCCTGTGCTCCGCAACGGGAGAGGCCACAACAGTGAGAGCCCCGCGTACCGCAAAAAAAAAAAAAAAAAAAAGAGTTACAGGCAGGCAGAGGGAGAACCTCCTTCCTGGTCGTGCTGTTGGGATTGAGAGGGCGGAACCTGCATCCGGCTCTGAGCCCCCCTCCCGCTGGTCATGGGGGCGCTGTCAGCACCGCTGTGACTACGCGGGTATCAGGCATCTATGTGCGCACCTGTGGGGAGCTCAGCTTCTGTGAGTCTTTCTGACCTGGGATTCTGGGAATTTAAACAGAATGTTCTCGAGGCCTGAGTTATATCCATCACCAGTGGGTGTCAGTAGAACTGCAGATACAACATGAAAGTACGGAAGCGGAGCTCGGGCCTGCTTCTGGGTCCCTCCTGAAAGGCGAAGGAGCAGCTCAGATGCCCAGACAGGCCCCGCGTTTGTTCTCAGCATCTCAGGTCGGACCGTGGGAGTCAAGGGCCGTGTTATAGAGAGGAGTTCTGGATCCAAGGAGCGTGAGTTCGGCTCCGGATCCTGAAGTTCGTGTTTTCGGAAGAGCTGAGCCCCTCTGGCCCCTGGTTTGCCTCCCTGGAATGGAGCGGCTGGCACTGGGCACTTTTAATAGATGCAGGTGGTGCCTGTAAATGGCAAACATGGAGGACAGTTTACGTTGTTGTTTAAAAACAAATGGCTGGAATTGGTCTGGTGGGCGGGCAGGAGCTGCCATCACCCGTGCAGGAGCCCCGCTTGCTCCTCGGGGGAGGGGCCGAGGGCAGCCTCCCCTCCGTCCCCGAGACCGTCTGGGAGCAGAGACCCTGTTGCTCAGCCCTTTCTGACAGCGGTTATTGTCTCCGTTATCATTTCTGCCCAGGATCTTACGGGCTTTTGTGACTCATCTTTGAAAAAGGGTTTCTTGGCTGGATACTGTTTTATGGCCCTGAAAGGGCCCAGGCAGGGACTGGTGCTGGCGTCCGTGGTGCTGGGAACCGGGGATCGCTTGTCTAATTTGCAGAGGGTTGGTTATATTTGGGTGCCGTGTTGGGACTCGGATATTTGTTCCTTTGTAAAATGCCACAATACGGGAGGAGTGAGTTGTTTTCCACTGAAATGTGGACTGAGGTCACTGCAGGTTCACACGCGGTTTTAGTTAAGTGGGGCAGCCTCGCAGCAGCTGCAGGAGGTCTGGCTGGCAGGGGTGGTGAAGGGCGCCCCGGGCACCATGCTGGGCAGTCAGTGCAGGGGGCTCACTGCTGTCAATCACCCCTTGTCCCCTGCTTGGCCTGGCTCACTGCCGCTGCTCCCCGGGATCCCATCCTCCCTCCCTCCTGTATGTCGAGCATCGCCGTGCCAACTCTGCCATGCGGGGCAGTCCCGGGGCCAGCCCGCCCTGCCTGACCCACCAGCCCGCTGACTCCAGCCCCGGCTTCGTCATCTGTTAAACCCAGCTCGGCAGCGCTGTCCGCAGAACTGACTTGCCCGTCTGCCCCGTGGCGGCCTCCCCTATTGGTGTGTCCCCAGGCCCGCCCTCTACTTACCTACCTGAGGTGGTTCCCCAGCCCCGACCTGCCGGTGCTGCATCCCAACAAACAACATCGAGGTCCCGGTGGGGCCCCGCACCCCAAGCCTGAGCACCTTGTGTAGTGGTGGGGTTCTCCCCCCGGGCTTCCCAGGCTGTGCTGACGGCCTGCCCTCCCCAAGTCTGGGAGCATGGCTTTTAGATTCCCGGAGTGACCGCGGTCCCCTGCAGAGAGGGAGCGAGGGGGACAGGGCTTCCCGCTGCCGCTGAGAGCCGGGGGCTGGTGATCCTGCAGCCTAGACCCCAGTCCTTTGCGCCCTCTTAGGCCAAGGACAGGTTCAAGTGACAGAATTAATCTTTACTCAATGAATTCGGTAAGACTAAAAGTTTTCCCTTCCAATCTCACTCCTAGAGAAAACCACTGCTAATAGCTCGGTGTGTGCCTTTTATACACTAATTGAGTCATTGACTCATTCACTTATTTGTTGATGGCTCAACACGTATTTGTAGAGTAGATCCTGTGCGTGGCAGGCCCGTGCTGGGGCTGGGGGTGCAGCCCTGTATTCCCAGTGGAGCATCAGGGCATCTTTCCCAGATGAAGGTAAGCGAGGGCCAACCTCACAGTCTAACCACGGTCCTCACGGGCAGTGGGAGGTGTTTCAGAGCCGGTGTGGACCAGCTCAAGCTCATTTCCACTCCCGCCTAAATCGTTCCTAAATTTCGCTTGTATTCTGTTGCCTCTGTTGCATTCTGTTGCCTCTGTTGCAGTGTTCCCTCTATCTTGTGAGGTGCATTCTGGCGAACGAAATACCCTCGGCAGGAGAGCCATGTCCCCGGGAGGCTGGGGTCCGCGGGTGGGGGGACGTGGTTAGGGCCTAGCGGGGAGCTCCTTGGGCATCTCGGGTGTTTCCAAGCGCTTCCCTGAAGGGTGTCGCTAGGGAGGGGTTCTAGCGGTCCCCATTTTCTCTGCAGTGCATTCAGGGGAGTCTCAGAAGAAGATGGATCGTTGTGCAGTAGGGTTTGTCTTCCCACGGGAGCACTGCTGTTGCTGGGAGTTGCAGCCCTGTCCAGAGACTTGGCAACAGATCGGTGAAAGCTTGACCCAGTTACAGAGCACGAGGGTCAGCAGTCCCCACCACCGGGAGGTCAGCTCTGCTGAGGCCCCTTGTGTCTGTCCTGGCTGCTGACGCTGGTCAGTTGAATGACTGAACGACAATGTCAGACGGCAAAGCTGTGCTTTGTGGGCGCTGCTGGAATGTTGGGGAAGAGCCCTGAGGCCGGCGGTGGTGCGCCCGCTCTGCTCCTGGCCCCGTGTGATGGCTCCAAGCCTCTGCTGTGGCCGGTCTCCTCTGTAACATGGGGACACTATGAGGACCTGCCCAGAGAGGGACACAGGGAGGGTCCAGCGAGCGTGAGCTGCTGTTCTTCGGTCGGGCAAGTTCTGCCTTGAGTTGAGCCAGAAGGCCACCCTGTGGCTGCCGCAGGACATCTGGGAGGTCGGATCTGTCTCCTGTGGGAGGGCCCTTCAGGGCTCTTCTTTCTTCACTTGTGGCTTCTGGAAGCTTGCGGAGCAGGTCCCCGGCCAAGCCAGGCTTGGAACTGGGCACCTTGCGTTGGGAAAGGCGTTGGTTCTGGGTTTTCCTTCTGTTCCTGTGGCAGCCTGCAGACGGGGGTCTGGCTGGTGGCTGTTCTCTCTGTTCTAGTGCTTGTTGACCGTGGAGTGACCTCTGGCTTGGGGGCCAGGCAGACCCTCTGCGGGAGCAGCCCCGGGGGGAGGGCACTCATTTCCCACTTACGCTTCTCTGGAAGCAGGACTTGACGTGGGGGGAAGGTTAGCAGGTTACATGTCGGGGTGTCCCTTTGGGGTTGGGTGATTTTGCTGCTCAGCACGGGACTGCTGGGGAGAGCGTGCTGGGTGCAGCCCGTGTGTCCTTCCCTGTGTGTTCAGTGGGCGCCCCCAGGCTGCTCTCTGCCCCAGAGATGAGAGAATGGGGTGTCCGGGGGGTCCCGGTTCCCTGGGCTGAGTGATGGAAGCCCAGGTGGGGGGCAGGGTGAGAGGGTCCTGACAGCGTCAGGGCCGAGAGTGTGTGTGTGGGTCCTGAGTGTGGGGTGGGGGGAGGTAAGGGGGTCTCACCAGGAGTACAGGGATCTCAGGGGCCGCGGCTACCTCCCTCTGGTGGAGGGGCGTGGCCGCCTTACCTGGACTCCCCCCCCCCCCCCCCGCCGCCCCGTGACTGCCCACAGAGCCCTGGGCCACTTGAGTCTGAACACATGTTTTGGCCAAGAGTTTAACTGCGATCAAGAGGAGGGGGATTGTTTGGTAACCAGCAAATGAGCCTGTCCGTGCTTTAAAGCAGCGAGCAGGGTCATGCAGCTCAGGGTCATGGAAGAAGGCAGCGGTCTTGTGTTAAAAATGCTGAAGTCACTGGAGGAGGATTGCAGACACATGAATTAACTTGCAGAATGCAAATAATATGGAGTCTGCAAAACAAGGGAGTGACAAGCATTGTTCACGCGTCCCTCCCACTTCCCTCTGCTCCGTCTCTGCACACTCACCTCCTGCTCTGAGTCCCGCCAGCATTGCTCCCTGAAATCCTGCAGGGACAATCTGTACCTCCTCCTGTCAGCGCAGGCCCCGGGTTCCTGCGCCTTGCTGCAGGAGGTGGACCGTTCGCCCTGCCCTCCAACCCCCCCCCCCCCCCCGCCAACCCCGCCGGCCCCAACGGAGGCTCCCAGTTCAGGATGTGCTTCGGACACTCGCTTGACCATTTCATGAAAGGTTGCAGTTTATATATTTCTGCACTTAAAAAAAATCGTGGTAAAATAGACGTGTCATAAAATGTACTCTTCTAACTGTTTTTCAACATTCAGTTCCGTAGCGTTAAGAACATTCACATCCTTGAGCAACCCTCCCTCTCCAGAACATTTTCCTCCTGCAGAACAAGACTCCGCACCCATGAAGCGCTAACTCCCCACCCGCCGCCCCCCAGCCCCTGGCAGCCTCCATTCTCCTTTCCATCTCGGAATTTGACTAATTTAAGTACCTCACATAAATGGAATTATCCAGAACTTGTCTTTTTGTGACTGGCTTATCTCACGCAGCATAATGTCTACAGCGTTCATCCACGTTGTAACATATGGTAGAATTTCCTTCCTTTTTTAAGGTTGAATGATATTCTGTTGTGTGGATGGACCCCATTTTGTATGTCGGTCCATCTGTGGATGGATACTGGGTTGTTTCCACTTTTTGGCTACTGTGAATAATGATACCTGCACTTTTAATTGGGTCTGATTCATCAACTGACCTGCTTTATTCTTTTTTTTTTTTTATTTTAATTTTTTTTTGACCTGCTTTAAATGATTAAAAAATGATGAAAGGAATACATAAACTTTCTCAGAAGTATCAATCAAACCTAGGGCATATTTGTGATAGGGAAGGTACAGAAAGCCACAAAGAGGGAAATAAAATAATCTGTGATTACTGCCTACAGATATACATGCATAGGCCACCATCAAAAAGTCTATAAATAATAAATGCTGGAGAGGGTGTGCAGAAAAGGGAATCCTCCTACACTGTTGGTGGGAATGTAAATTGATACAGCCACTGTGGAGGACAGTATGGAGGTTCCTTAAAAAACTAAAAATAGAGTTACTGTATGATCCAGCAATCCTACTACTGGCCATATATCCAGAAAAGATGGAAACTCTATTTCGAAAAGATGCATGCACCCCAATGTTCATAGCAGCACTATTTACAATAGCCAAGACATGGAAGCAACCTAAATGTTCATTGACAGGGGAGTGGATAAAGCAGATGTGGCACATATATACAATGGAATATTACTCAGCCATAGAAAAGAATGAAATAATGTCATGTGCAGCAACACGGATGGACCTAGACATTATTATACTAAGTGAAGTCAGAGAAAGACAAATATCATATGATATCACTTATCCGTGGAATCTGAAAAAATATACAAAGGAACTTATTTGCAACACAGAAATAGACTCACAGACTTTGAATACAAACTTATGGTTATGAAAGGGCAAAGTGGGGGAGGGATACATTGGGAATTTGGGATTGACATATACACACTACTATATATAAAATAAACAACAAGGACCTACTGTATAGCACAGGGAACTATATTCAATATCTTGTAATTATCTATAATGGAAAAGAATCTGAAAAAGAAATATATATATATATCTGAGTCACTTTGCTGTGCACCTGAAACATTATATATCAGTCATACTAAAATAAAAAAAAAGAAAAACAAGAACAGAGCAACTTCTCAAAAAAATGATATACATGTATACATGTAAATGCGTATATTTTAAATAAAATTGTCATCAAATGGACTAATAATACACAGGTTTTTTTTTTTTTTTTTGCGGTACGCGGGCCTCTCACTGTTGCGGCCTCTCCCGTTGCGGAGCACAGGCTCCGGACGCGCAGGCTCAGCGGCCATGGCTCACGGGCCCAGCCGCTCTGCGGCATGTGGGATCCTCCCAGACCGGGGCACGAACCCGTGTCCCCTGCATCGGCAGGCAGACTCTAAACCACTGCGCCACCAGGGAAGCCCATAATACACAGTTTTATATGTTGTTTTTTTCACCTACAATATCATGATTACTTTTTGATTATTAAATAATCTTAGAGAATATGATTTGTTTCTCATTTTATCTGAATGAGCCACAGATTATTTAAATTCTCCTATTATTGAACATCTGGTGGTTTCTTATTTTTGACTCTGTTATAAATAATGTTGTAATGAGCATTCCTGCAAGTAAAGTTTGCTTCCACTTTGATATATTGCTAACTAGACTCAGAAGTCGCATTACTGGGGCAGAAGGTGGATATGGACATTTTTATGGCTCTTGACACACAAAGTTAGAGAAAATTGCCTCTTAGCTGTACTGATTTATAACCTTTCAGCAAGGTAGAGTGTTCCTTTCACCACAGTTTCATCAGCATTGAGTCTTTTTTTTTAAACATCTTTATTGGAGTATAATTGCTTTACAATGTTGTGTTAGTTTCTGCTGTATAGCAAAGTGAATCAGCTATATGCATACGTATATCCCCATATCCCCTCCCGCTTGCGTCTCCCTTCCACCTTCTCTAACCCACCCCTCTAGGTAGTTGCAAAGCACCGAGCTGATCTCCCTGTGCTATGCGGCTGCTTCCCACTAGCTATCTGTTTTACATTTGGTAGTGTATGTATGTCAGTGTTACTCTCTTACTTCGTCCCAACATACCCTTCCCCCTCCCCACGTCCTCAAGTCCATTCTCTACGTCTGTGTCTTTTTTCCTGTCCTGCCCCTATGTTCATCAGAACCGTTTTTTTTTTTAGATTCCATATATATATGTTAGCATATGGTATTTGTTTTTCTCTTTCTGACTTACTTCACTCTGTATGACAGTCTCTAGGTCCATCCACCTCACTATAAATAACTCAGTTTCGTTTCTTTTTATGGCTGAAGAATGTTCCATTGTATATATGTGCCACATCTTCTTTATCCATTCATCTGTCGATGGACACTTACGTTGCTTCCACGCTCTGGCTATTGTAAATAGAGCTGCAGTGAACATTGTGGTACATGACTCTTTTTGAATTATGGTTTTCTCAGGGTATATGCCCAGGAGTGGGATTGCTGGGTCGTATGGTAGTTCTATTTTTAGTTTTTTAAGGAACCTCCGTAGCGTTCTCCATAGTGGCTGTATCAATTTACATTCCCACCATCAGTGCAAGAGGGTTTCCTTTTCTCCACACCCTCTCTAGCATTTACTGTTTGTAGATTTTTTGATGATGGCCATTCTGATGGGTGTGAGGTGATACCTCGTTGTAGTTTTGATTTGCATTTCTCTAATGATTAGTGATGTTGAGCATTCTTTCATGTGTTTGTTGGCAATCTATATATCTTCTTTGGAGAAATGTCTCTTTGGGTGTTCTGCCCATTTTTGGATTGGGTTGTTTGTTTTTTTGATAATGAGCTGCTTGTATATTTTGGAGATTAATCCTTTGTCAGTTTCTTCGTTTGCAAATATTTTCTCCAGTTCTGAGGGTTGTCTTTTCGTCTTTTTTATGGTTTTCTTTGCTGTGCAAAAGCTTTGAAGTTTCATTAGGTCCCATTTGTTTATTTTTGTTTTTATTTCCATTTCTCTAGGAGGTGGGTCAAAAAGGATCTTGCTGTGATTTATGTCATAGGGTGTTCTGCCTATGTTTTCCTCTGAGAGTTTTATAGTGTCTGGCCTTACATTTAGGTCTTTAATCCATTTTGAGTTTATTTTTGTGTATGGTGTTAGGGAGTGTTCTAATTTCATTCTTTTACATGTAGCTGTCCAGTTTTCCCAGCACCACTTATTGACGAGGCTGTCTTTTCTCCATTGTATACTCTTGCCTCCTTTATCAAAGATAAGGTGACCATATGTGCGTGGGTTTATCTCTAAGCTTTCTGTCCTGTTCCATTGATCTATATTTCTGTTTCTGTTGCCAGTACTGTCTTGACCACTGTAGCTTTGTAATATAGTATGAAGTGCAGGAGCCTTATTACTCGAGCTTCATTTTTCTTTCTCAAGATTGCTTTGGCTATTTGGGGTCTTTTGTGTTTCTATACAAATTGTGAAATTTTTTGTTCTAGTTCTGTGAAAAATGCCATTGGTAGTTTGATAGGGATTGCATTGCATCTCTAGATTGCTTTGGGTAGTATAGTCATTTTCACGATGTTGATTCTTCTAATCTAAGAACATGGTATATCTCTCCATCTGTTTGTATCATCTTTAATTTCTTTCAACAGTGTCTTATAGTTTTTTGCATACAGGTCTTTTGTCTCCTTAGGTAGGTTTAGTCCTAGGTATTTTATTCTTTTTGTTGCAATGGTAAATGGGAGTGTTTCCTTAATTTCTCTTTCAGATTTTTCTTCATTAGTGTATAGGAATGCAAGAGATTTCTGTGCATTAATTTTGTATCCTGCTACTCTACCAAATTCATTGATTAGCTCAAGTAGTTTTCTGGTGGCACCTTTAGGATTTTCTATGTATAGTATCATGTCATCTGCAAACAGTGACAGTTTTACTTCTTTTCCGATTTGGATTCCTTTTATTTCTTTTTCTCCTCTGTCTGCTGTGGCTAAAACTTCCAAAACTATGTTGAGTAGTAGTGGTGAGGGTGGGCAACCTTGTCTTGTTCCTGATCTTAGAGGAAATGGTTTCAGTTTTTCACAATTGAAAACCATGTTGGCTGTGGGTTTGTCATATATGGCCTTTATTATGTTGAGGTAGGTTCCCTCTATGCCTACTTTCTGGAGAGTTTTTAATCATAAATCGGTGTTGAATTTTGTCAAAAGCTTTTTCTGCATCTATTGAGACGATCATATGGTTTTTATCCTTTAATTTGTTAATATGGTGTATCACATTCAATGATTTGCATATATTGAAGATTCCTTGCATCCCTGGGGTAAACCTCACTTGACCATGGTGTATGATCCTTTAATGTGCTGTTGGATTCTGTGTGCTAGTATTTTGTTGAGGATTTTTGCATCTCTGTTCATCAGTCATATTGGCCTGTAGTTTTCTTTTTTTGTGATATCTTTGTCTGGTTTTGGTATCAGGGTGATGGTGGCCTCGTAGAATGAGTTTAGGAGTGTTCCTCCCCCTGCTATATTTTGGAAGAGTTTGAGAAGGATAGGTATTAGCTCTTCTCTAAATGTTTGATAGAATTCTCTTGTGAAGCCATCTGGTCCTGGGCTTTTGTTTGTTGGAAGATTTTTAATCACAGTTTCAATTTCATTACTTGTGATTGGTCTGTTCATATTTTCTATTATTTCCTGGTTCAGTCTTGGAAGGTTGTGTTTTTCTAAGAATTTGTCCATTTATTCCAGGTTGTCCATTTTATTGGCATATAGTTGCTTGTAGTAATCTCTCATGATCCTTTGTATTTCTGCTGTGTCAGTTGTTACTTCTCCTTTTTCATTCCTAATTATGTTGATTTGAGTCTTCTCCCTTTTTTTCTTGATGAGTCTGGCTAATGGTTTATCAATTTTGTTTATCTTCTCAAAGAACCAGTGTTTAGTTTTATTGATCTTTGCTATCATTTCCTTCATTTCTTTTTCATTTATTTCTGATCTGATCTTTATGATTTCTTTCCTTCTGCTAACTTTGGGGTTTTTCTGTTCTTCTTTCCCTAATTGCTTTCGGTGTAAGGTTAGGCTGTTTATTTGAGATTTTTCTTGTTTCCTGAGGTAGGATTGTATTGCTATAAACTTCCCTCTTGAACTGCTTTTGCTGCATCCCATAGGTTTTGGATCGTCGTGTTTTCATTGTCATTTGTCTCTAGGTATTTTTTGATTTCCTCTTTGATTTCTTCAGTGATCTCTTGGTTATTTAGTAGCTTATTGTTTAGCCTCCATGTGTTTGTATTTTTTACATTTTTTCCCCTGTGATTGACATCTAGTCTCATAGCGTTGTCGTCAGAAAAGATACTTGATACAATTTCAATTTTCTTAAATTTACCAAGGCTTGATTTGTGACCCAAGATATGATCTATCCTGGAGAATGTTCCATGAATACTTGAGAAGAAAGTGTATTCTGTTGTTTTTGGATGGAATGTCCTGTAAATATCAATTAAGTCCATCTCGTTTAATGTGTCATTTAAAGCTTGTGTTTTCTTATTAATTTCATTTTGGATGATCTGTCCATTGGTGAAAGTGGGGTGTTAAAGTCCCCTACTATGATTGTGTTACTGTCGATTTCCCCTTTTATGTCTGTTAGCATTTGCCTTATGTATTGAGGTGCTCCTAAGTTGGGTGCATAAATATTTACAATTGTTGTATCTTCTTCTTGGATTGATCCCTTGATCATTATGTAGTGTCCTTGGTTTTTTGTAATAGTCTTTATTTTAAAGTCTATTTTGTCTGATATGAGACTTGCTACTCCAGCTTTCTTTTGGTTTCCATTTGCGTGGAATATCTTTTTCTATCCCCTCCCTTTCAGTCTGTGTGTGTCTCTAGGTCTGAAGTGGGTCTCTTGTAGACAGCATATGTATGGGTCTTGTTTTTGTATCCATTCAGCAAGCCTGTATCTTTTGGTTAGAGCATTTAATCCATTTACATTTAAGGTAATTAGCAATATGTATGTTCCTATTACCATTATCTTAATTGGTTTGGGCTTGTTTTTGTTGGTCCTTTTCATCTTTTGTGTTTCCTACTTAGAGTAGTTCATTTAGCATTTGTTGTAGAGCTAGTTTGGTGCTGCTGAATTCTCTTAGCTTTTGCTTGTCTGTAAAGCATTTGATTTCTCTGTCGAATCTGAATGAGATCCTTGCTAGGTAGAGTATTCTTGGTTTTAGGTTCTTTCCGTTCATTACTTTAAGTATATCATGCCACTCCCTTCTGTCTTGCAGAGTTTCTGCTGAGAAATCAGCTGTTAACCTTATGGGAGTTCCCTTGTATGTTATTTGTTGTTTTTCTCTTGTTGCTTTTAATAATTTTTCTTTGTCTTTAATTTTTGTCAGTTTGATTACTGTGTGTCTTGGTGTGTTTCTCTTGGTTTATCCTGTATGGTACTCTCTGTGCTTCCTGGACTACTTTCTTTCCCATATTAGGGAAGTTTTCCATTATAATCTCTTGAAATATTTTCTCAGACCCTTTCTTTTTCTTTTGGGACCCCTATAATTGGAACGTTGATGCGTTTAGTTGTCCCAGAAGTCTCTGAGACTGTCCTCAATTCTTTTCATTCTTTTTTCTTTATTCTGCTCTGTGGCAGTAATTTGTACCATTTTATCTTCCTGCTCACATATTCATTCTTCTGCCTCAGTTAATCTGCTATTGATTCCTTCTAGAGTATATTAATTTCAGGTATTGTGTTGTTCATCACTGTTTGCTTGCTCTTTAGTTCTTCTAGATCCTTGTTAAATGTTTCATGTATTTTCTCCATTCTCTTTCCGAGATTTTGGATCATCTTTACTATCACTACTCTGAATTCTTTTTCGGGTAGGTTGCCTATTTCATCATCATTTATTTGGTCGTGTGGGTTTTAACCTTGCTCCTTCGTCTGTAGCATATTTTTTTTTGTCGTTTCATTTTTTTTCCTTTTTTGATGGGTCGGGCTGTATTCCCGTCTTACTGGTTGTTTGGCCTGAGGCGTCCAGCACTGGAGTTTGCAGGCAGTTGAATAGAGCCGGGTCTTGGTGCTGAGATGAGGACCTCCGTGAGGCCTCACTCCAACTGATACTCCCTGGGGTCTGAGGTTCTCTGTTAGTCCAGCGGCTTGGACTCGAAGCTCCCACTACAGGAGCTTGGGCCTGACCTCCGGCCTGGGAACCAAGATCCTGCAAGCTTCATGGCATGGTAAAAAAAAAATATGTAAAAAAAAAAAAGAAAGAAAAAAAGGAGCAGTACAATATCAAAGAATAAAATACCCAATAAAGTTAGAAAGATAAAAAATATATTAGGAAAAATAAAACTGTAATTGAAACAACCGGTCACTGGGGGTTCCTCCTGTCCCCTAGGTGTCTGTGGTCCCTCACCGGCGCCTGGTAGGTGCCCTAGTTGTGAGGAGACGTGAATTCACATCCTCCTAGTACGGCACCTTGACTCCACCCCTCAGCATTGAGTCTTACGTCAATTTTTTTTAAAGTTTAGAATTGGCTTTCAAAATCGAAGACCTTGCATGTAAATATTTAAATAACCCTAAACATTTAGGAAGAGACAGACAGGACCAGAACCAGAACGATGACACTGATGGGGACGTAAGGGACAGACCCCTGGGGGTGTGTTTGCTGGGGAGCAGCTGGCTTTGCTTTCTTCCTCCTGTGTCACCTTTGCTCCAGAACCCATGGAGAATCCTCTCTAAATGCACGTGATGCTCCCCTCTCGTGGCTGCGGCCGGGCTTCCATGTACCTGCTTGGTGCAGGTGCTGGGCTGGATGCAGGGGCCGCCGCCCCCTTCTGTCCTCACGGAGCTCACGGTCCAGGGGTGCTTCTTGATCGGGGCGGGACTTCCCTCATGGTGCCAGCCCAGCCCGAGTTTCTGCTCGTTGCCATGCCATGCTCACGCCTATGCCTGCGTGTTTCCACGTGGTTCAGGGTAAACCTAGTGAAACGAGAAATGACATAGTGGGCTGTGCCCTTGCTGGATAGGAAGTCATGACAAAGGGAAGCCGAGTGCAGGGGACAGATGTCACTCTGCCTCAGGCTGTCTGTGTGCCCTGGATGGCCGATTAGGGGGTTTGTTCCTGGAGATGCTTTGGGGTAGAATTTGGACCGAAAATGAAATTTGCGCTTGTTTGATCTGTTTGGTGTCTGGGCTTGGACTGAGGTGGGCTCTGGCTGTGAGTCCTCTCTGAGCGATGCCCATGCTGCCTTCTCTGTGCTTGGCCTGCGGCCTGCACCCCCCGTGGGTGAGAGGACCGTCCGGTGGTTTTGTTTCTGCGGGTCATCCCTCTGAGCCTCTCGTTGTGCAGGGGACACGCTCCGGAAGCCTCGCCTTCAGAAGTCTCTCACGTGGTACCTGGACGATTTGTTCTTCACGATGTATCCCTCCCTGGAGAAGTTTGAGGAGGAGCTTCTGGAACTTGTGATCAGCGATCACTTCCGGGAGGTACAGTCTTGGGTCGGGGAAGTTAGTCTGAACGGTGCAGGTGGAAACGGCAGGCGGAGCTGGGGAGCTCCCGGCCTCTCAAGCCCCCAGGTGGGTGGTCCAGCCCCTGGTGACACCTGTGGTCCTGTCTTTCGTCTCTTTGTGGCTGAAGAGGGACACTAGCCCATTGTCTTTATTTTTTTTAATTTTTAAAAAATTTTTATTCTTTGGCTGGGTCACGTGGCATGTGGGATGCGGGATCTTAGTTCCCCGACCAGGGATCGAACTCAGGCCCCCTGCATTGGAAGAGCGGAGTCTTAACCACTGGACCACCAGGGAAGTCCCACGAGCCCATTGTCTTAACTTTGATATTGACGAGGGTGCTGTTATCCTGAGACATTAATTAGCATTCACTTCGATGTAACTTAATCAGTCCTCATTTAAAAGTAGATTAAATCACCAAATGAGCATAGGAAAACCTGTAAAATAATCCACATTTACAAGGGACATTTTGAGGATGTTTCCAAGGAGACGACTAGGGATCTCAACCACTTTGCCCCATCGAAGCAGTTTACTGTGAGCGGTGCTTCCCCTAACACTGCTCAGTTTTGCCTGTGTGACGCTGTCCTGCAGACTCCGCACCGTGATGCCTCGTCCCCACTGTGGGCCTTTGAACACATGGCCCACTTTCGTGCATGTTCTTCGTCTGGATCTGTGCACGACCCCTCTCAGGTATCATGTCTCAGTGCAGACCTGTTGCCCTGAGGGGCCTCCCTGCCCAAGCTGCAGGCAGCGTCCCCCTTCCTCCCCGCCGGGCGCGCTCTCTGACGCATCACCCTGCTTCGTTTCTCTGGGTGCTTGGCCCTCTCGGAGAGCACCTGGTTTCCTTACTGTTTACGGGTGGATAGTCGGTCCCTCTCTGGAGTATTTGCACCAGGAGGACAGGGACTTGGTTTGCTTTACCCCTGCACCTGATGTGCCTAAAACAGTCGGCACATAGTAGGTCTCTAACATGTATTTGTGAGAATGAATGTGCGGTCAGTGGATGCCCATCCTCGTAGTCTGTGAAGTTAGCAAATTATTGATACACACACACATGAATGTGTGTACACGCACGAATAAGGTGGTCTTTTCTTTTGCTCTCTACCCGTTCTTGAAAATGTTGTGCTATGTAATGTAGTCTCATGTGAAACAGAAACACGAAGCAGAGAAGAGGACTGAAATAGCATCACACATTTTCTTGGCATAGTTCCTGCTGTTTTCTTATGGCTCAGAAAAGATTGTCTGAGGGTAGAAAGATGTTTAAGAGCATTATTGTTGAGTTTTATATATTCCCATAAAGATCACTTTATTATGTGTTTTTACTCTCTTTGTATTTTTGTTCCCATCCAACTGGCAGATACTCCGTTATCACCTTCGTTTTATTTTCATTACTCAGAGACTAATGGGCTGAATTTACGTCTGTTCAGCATGATTAATGGGCAATGAAGAAAACTCGAAAATTCAGGGATCATTTTGCAACAATCACGTAATTTAATAAACAGTAATAGCCTGGAGGAATATCCTTGCTCATTTGTTAGGGCGCCTGTATGTTGTTTTTGTTAAGATGAAAACACTTTAATATCCAGGGATCACTTTGGGGCAGACTTACTGCCTAAATATGCCCACTCTTCCTGCGGCCCTGTCCGCCCCAAGTCTCAGGTGTCTGAGCTGTGGGAGGGCAGAGGTGTTGAAGCTCGCTGTGTTCAGCCTTGGTCAGCGCCTGCCCTTGACTCCGGGACCTCTCACTTCTTGGAGCCCACTTGGAGCTCACTTCCTCTCACTGTTGGAGGTGCTAGGGCCCCTTGTTGCTGGTTTGCTGCGTCTTGAGAATTGTAGCTCAACCTTGGAAACCCGGAGCGAGAGTTAGCTGATTCAGGCATCTAAGGGATGTATTGCTCTACGAGATGACGCTACGTGAGAAATCCCCAAAGTACCTAGAAAATGGCCTAAGGCCAGTCTGCTCTGATTGGATGGTGCTTCACTAAGCTCCGTCTGGTCTGGAATGTCTGAAACCTCTGTTCTAGTTTCTTCTCTCTGCTGGGGCTCTCTGCTGGGAGCTTTCCTGGCGAGCTCCCGCCCCCCTCCGCACCGACCTTATTCTGTGCCATGTGTGCTTTTCCCAGGCGGGCAGCCCCCTGGACAGTGGTGCCCTGGAGATCTTGGAGCGGCGCCTGTGCGTGGGCGTGCACAACGGGCTGGGCTTCGTGCAGAGGCCACAGGTGGTGGTGCTGGTGCCTGAGCTGGAGGTGTCCTTGACGCACTCTGCCAGCTTCAGCCGGAGAGTTGGCGCCTCTTCGAAGGCCAGGTATTTCCCCCGGGGTCCCAGGTCGTGGTCCGCGTGGAGTTAGGAGGTGCGGGTGGGCACCTGACCAGGGATCAGAGTGAAAGGCAGTTGTTCTTACAGGCGAGGTGTGCACTCATCCACCTGGGTTCTTGCCCGGTGCCTTTGATTCCTCTTGCTTAGTCGTCCCCATCAGGAGCAGACCTCAGTGTTGTGAGGTTGGAAAGATCCTGGTTTTTGTGCCACGACGGGTTTTGGAGTTAGCATAACAGATGCTTCCAGCTGTGGAGCCCTGGCATGCTTTCCTCCAGATGCGCCCTGTGATCCCTTTCTCACATGACACAGAACCAGAGGGCAGTAAGTTCTGCCGCTCTGTTCAGTCCTGTGCGTCTCAAATCACAACAGATACATCGCCTAGGGGTTCCATACGTGAAGCTGGACGGAAGCCGGCCTCGGAGGGGCACCTCCCTGGAGCCCTTCCGTCCTCCTGATACCAGTGCTGGCATTTTGGGAGAGTGCTGATTGCAGCACCTAAGAGAGGCTCTGGTTTGGGAAGTTACCTTGATGGCCAAACACCCAGAAGGGCTCAGTGCCATTGCTTGGGGGACTCACTGTACCAGACTGCAGCAGCAGCGCCCGGTGCCGCGGCGCCCGAGCTGATGGCAGGTGGGGTGCCGGGCAGCAGGAGCCCCGCCTGACACGCCCCCTCTGTGTGTTCTCGGCGCAGATCTGGAAACCACACTCTGGTCTCGAGAAGCCGCCTCCAGCTCCCTGAGATGGTCTGTCAGCCCGCGTTCACCATCGTCTTTCAGCTGGAGTACGTGTTTAACAGCCCTTCGGGAGCGGACGGCAACGTAAGAACCATCCGCGTGTTTCGCGTGCCGCCTGGCGACGGGCTCTACGCGCGCAGAATAAGCATAGTCACCATTCATTTTTCTTCCGTTAAAAGCAGTGTGATTATTATTAACAATATGGATAACAAGCGTGGAATATGATTCTAGAAAACACTTGTTCCAAGTGATAGCTTTGTTCTAATCGTTTCCCATCTTTATGGTAATAGTACGTACACTCTGCTGGCAGCTGGTATGAACAGTTCAGTAAACAGGCGTCATGCAGCATAACATCGTTAATTCATGATTATCGAATCAATAATTATTTTGAAAGAATGAGACCATTTTAATGCCTTTTTCAAATAGTAAGTGTAGTAAAGCTTGAATCTGCACAAGAAGTGAATGTTTTCTTAGAGTGGACTTTGTATGTGCCCACGTCAGAACCAAGAGTAAGAATCTGTAGGATTCAGTTGGAAGAAATGTAACAAAGAGACATCATTTACATCATTGATGCAGATTTTTCGGAAAACCCAAGTCATGCTATTCTTAAGATTCAGATTTTTGTTTGAAAAAGCAAATATCAATTTAACAAGTAAATTAAAAATAAAAATAGGCCAACAAGACACCTTCTGTGGTGGTCAGTCTGCCCGCATCACCGTGCAGCTGAGGCAAGAGCAGGGGGCTGGGAGCGGTCTTGGGGGGTCTTTGGAAGGAGAATGGGGTGTCAGCACAGCTGCTTTGTTAGTTCCTGATGTCCTCTGGTAGCAGTGAACTGACCTCTCTGATGTCTGTGTAATTCAGAGTCCTAATCAGGTGAGCAGACCCAGAGGCAGGTATTCTGAGTATAGGCGAACGAATGATGTCCGTTGTTCTCACAAAGTTCTTGTTCCCAGCTCTGCTTTTCTTTCTTTGTTACCGGAAATTTCAGCTAAAATGCAACTGTATGCAGATATGCTTGTCAGCCCGGGGCAGGCCCTCCGCGCCTGGGGTGGAGCTTTACCAGGAGGGAGGGGCTTCTGGGGCTTCCCCATCCTGGGGGGAAGTTCGCCGGCTCAGGTGCAACATCCCTGGTGCTGCCACTGGGCGTGGGCAGGGGGTCGGTACAGAGGGAGCCCCTGAGGAGCAGAGGGCCTGGCTCTCCACTTATTTACGTTTAGATTGTGTCCCCTCGAGAACGTTAATTACAATTCGCTTGTGATTATAAAGCCTGTGTCCTGAAACTTTATGTCTTACCCAACACTTGATTGTTAAGTTTTTAACTCTTCACTGAAATGCTTACCCGCTGACAGGTGGATCCGCCTGGCGCTGTTGCTTGTGGAGCTCTTGGAATGTGGCTTGAAATAGCTCATCAGTTCTTTTTGATGTGGAGGTTTATCTTAACATGGAATATTGGATTCCGTTTTACTGTCATCAAGTGTACTTTCTTCAGTGTAATCTGGAGAGGAAATGTTCCTGTGTCTGAAATGAATTTCCGCACAAATTACTTGCTGCATGGAACAGTGAGGATGGGTTAGCATTCCGGGGGTGAAAACCAAATCAGACATTCCCACCACAACCAGACTTAGACGTACAGGAGAAAACTAGCCTGATGCTGTCGAAATGGGCTCTCGCTCCTTCCCCGAGGAGTGTCCCAGGAGGGGACGCGGCCCACTGGGCCTCCTGCAAGGTCAGGGCTCGGCCTTGGAGGGACATGTCGCAGCTGGCATGCTCCTGCTTCCCTCTGCAGTCCATTATGGAGCGTGTCTTCGGGTGCATTCAGCCTGCAAATTCCTTTCTCCCCTTTCTTTCCTTTTAAAAAACTCTATGTGGTGGACATGCCAAGTGTAAACAAAAGCAGACCGGATAGTAAAATAAGCCCCAAGGAGCTTCAGCAGTTATCCACTTCGTGGACACTCTTGTTTTGTCCATACCCTCTTGCACAACCCATTTTGGTTCATTTTGAAGCAAATTCCAGTCATAATTGCATCTGTTTTGATTATTGTGAACATTTCGGCATATACATTCTTTTCTTTAAGACCTTTTTAATTATAGAGACTTTCGAATATGAAGATAGAAGCGTACGATAAACCCAATGAATGTACCCATCGCCAGTCTCCGAAGTCATCAGCTCCTGGCCAGCCTTGTCGCTGCCTTTCTTTCCTGTCCTCATTCCTCCCAGATTATTTTAGAGCAAATCCTAGACCCCGTGCCATTTCCTCTGTGGACAGTGCAGGAGATCTTTCCAAAAGATGGGGGTAAAACTTCCCTGCAATACCATCGTCACACCTAAAAAATAAAACAAAGTTCTCGGTATCATCAGTCACCCAGCCTGCCTGGGTGTACGTTTTAAGTATTTTCCTTAATCAGAAATAGACCTTTGTGTGACTGTTCACTTTCAAGTGTTTATCTAGATCAGCGAGAGGCCATCTGGGCTAATAGTGCCTCCAGTGTATACCCAGTCACCTGAGTCTCAGAGGATTGTTTTGGTCCTGAATATTTTGGTAGTCATTAGACACAAACTAGAAAAAAGTTTTGAGAAGACACACCCCTTGTTTGTAATCTGTTAGCCAGAATGACTAAAGCCTTTGTGATTTGTCTTTGGGTTAAGTGTTCTTCTGATCCAGACAACGTACCTTCTAGAAACCTGAGTCCATGGGGACAGTGCACCCACAGCAGAAGGCCCGTTTGGAAATGCCGTGAGCTTTGCAAGTGTGGCCTCCAGAAACATTTGCTGTTTGAATAAAGCTGATAAAGCAGACTGCCTAGAACATGAGAGTGACGTGGAAAGAAGGTAGCTGTAAAAATAAACAGACCCAGTGTCCTTTGCTGCGTTTTTATGTCAGAATAAGTGCAGATCACCACGGGGCTGCGAGGGTCAAAAGAGCTCTTTTCTGGGGAGTAACACAGCAAAATAACCCTCTCCCACATCTCTGGGGGGTAAAACTCTAATTTATTTATATATTTGCTCGTATTCTTTGAACAAAACAAGTTCATATAACAGAGATTTGAGTGCTTAACATAGGTATCATGCCTGGATTTACTCTGAAAATTACATAAATTTAAACTTTCTAGAACTTGGAAATACAGATGTCTTGAGGGTTCTCTGGAGAGCTTTCAAAATAACCCCTCCTTGGACCCTGGAGCCAGGTCCGTGTCCTGGTTGAGTCACCTTGCAGCTGTATACACATTGCAGCCATACATCTCGCTGTGCTGCAGCTTGAGGTTGTCACCATCAGAGGCCCCCCACTGAGCGCGCAGGACCTGCTGAGTTTCCGACTGTCTGCTTAGGTGGAGGTTGCTAAAGAAGAGGGGATTGGTGCAGAGTCTTCTATTTTGTCCTGAATGTTGGGTCTCCCTTATGGTTTTAGGAAAGATAACAACTCACTTTTTAAAAATTGTGTTATTTTTATTTGTCTTTTCTTTTTTTTTTTTTGCGGCACGCGGGCCTCCCACTGTTGGGGTCTCTCCCGTTGCAGAGCACAGGCTCCGGACGCACAGGCTCAGCGGCCATGACTCACGGGCCCAGCTGCTCCGCGGCACGCGGGAACCTCCCGGACCGGGGCGCAAACCCGCGTCCCCTGCATCGGCAGGCAGACTCCCAGCCACTGCACCACCAGGGAAGCCCTATTTGTCTTTTTTAAAAAAATATTTTTTCATTGAGGAGAAATTCACATACCCTAATATGATTTTTAAAGTGTCCAATTCAGTGGTATTCTGCCTTACTTTTTTTTTTTTAAATGTCTTTTTTTCTTGTGGGAAAATACACATAAAATTTACCATCTTAACCATTTTAAAGTGTACAGCCAGTGGTATTAAGTACATTCACATTGTTGTACAACCATCATCACCATCCATCCCCATAACTCTTTTCGTCTTGTAAAACTGAAGCTCTGTGCCCATTAAACAAACTCCCCATTCTCCCCGCCTGCTAGCCCCTGGGAACCATGATTCTACTTTCTGTCTTTATGATTTTGACTATTCTAAGTACCACATGTAAGTAGAATCATACAGTATTTGTCCTTTTGTGACTGACTTATTTCACTTAGTGTAAGTCTTCAAGGTTCATCCATGTTGTAGCATATCATAGAATTTCCTTCCTTCTTTTTTTTTTTTTTTTTTTTTTTGCGGTACGTGGGCCTCTCACTGCCGTGGCCTCACCTGCTGCAGAGCACAGGCTCTGGATGTGCAGGCTCAGCGGCCATGGCTCACGGGCCCAGCAGCTCCGTGGCATGTGGGATCTTCCCGGACCGGGGCATGAACCCGTGTCCCCTGCATCGGCAGGCGGACTCTCAACCACTGTGCCACCAGGGAAGCCCTCCTTCCTTCTTAAGGCTGAATAATATTCCATTGCATGGATAGACCGCACTTGGGTTGCTTCCATGTTTTAGCTATTGAGAACAATGCTACTGTGACCATGGGTGTACAAGTATCTCTTTGAGACCTGCCTTCAATACTTTTTGTGTATATACCCAAAAGTGGAATTACTGGATCATATGGTAATTCTATTTTTCACTTTTGAGAAGGCACCATTCCGTTGTCTACAGTGGCTACACCATTTTACATTCCCACCAACAGTCCACGTCCTTGCCAATGCTCATTGCTTTCTATTTTTTGGATAGGAGCCATCCTAATGATTATGAAGTAGTATCTCATTGTACTTTTTTTTTTTTTTTTGTGGTACATGGGCCTCTCACTGTTGTGACCTCTCCCGTTGTGGAGCACCGGCTCAGGACGCGCAGGCTCAGCGGCCATGGCTCACGGGCCCAGCTGCTCTGCGGCACGTGGGATCCTCCTGGACCGGGTCACGAACCCGCGTCCCCTGCATCGGCAGGCGGACTCTCAACCACTGCGCCACCAGGGAAGCCCTCATTGTACTTTTGATTTGCATTTACCTAGCGATTAGTGATGTTGACCATCTTTTCATATGCTTGTTGGCCATTTGTGTGTCTTATCTGGAGAAATATCTAGGTTTTTTGCCAGTTTTTTATTGGGTTGTGGAGTTTTCTGTATATTTTGCATATCAATCTTTTATCAGCTATACGATTTGCAAATATTTTCTCCCATTCTGGGGTTTCCCTTTTTACTCTGTTGATATTCATTTTCACTTCCAGCCTGTATGTGTCTTTGGTTCTCAGGTGGGTCTCTTATAGACAGTGTATAGTTGGATCATGTGTTTTTATCCATTCTGCCAGTCTCTGTCTTTTGATTGGAGAGTTTAATCCATTTACATTTAAAGTAATTTCTGATAGGGAAGGACTTACTTCTGTCAGTGTGTTATTTATTTCTATGTGCTTAAAGTTTTTTTTTTTTTTTTGGTCCCTGCATTACTCTTTTCTCTTGTGTTTGGTTGATTTTCTTTGAAGTGAAATGTTTAAAGTCCTTTCTCATTTCCTTTTGTGTATATTCTATAGCTCAGTTCTTTGTGGTTATGGGGACTACCTTTAGCATCCAGAAGTTATAACACTAATTTGAATTTGTACCACCTTAATTTCAATAACATACAAAAACTCTGTTCATTTGTAGCACCATCTCCCACCCTTTTGGTTGTTGATGCCACAGTATTACATCTTTATACATTGTGTGCCCAAAACATAAAATAATAATGCTTTTCAATGTGTTATTCTCTTAAATTATGTAGAAAACAAGATATGGAGTTACAAACCAAAGTTGTAGTAGCTTTTACACTAATAATTTGTGTTTTTCCTTTATATGTATTAGTGTTTTAAATCATGTAGACAACAAAAAGAGCGATAACAAGCCACTGTTTCAATAATATTAGCTTTTATATTGTCCATATATTTACCTTCATTGAGATCTTTTTTTTCCCATATGGCTTTGAGTTACTGTCCAGTGTCCTTCCATTTCACCCTGCAGGACTCCCTTGAGCATTTCTTGCAAGCAGGTCTAGTGATAATGAACTCCTTCAGCTTTTGTTTATGTAGGTGTGTCTTAATTTCTCCCTCACTTTTGAAGGAGAGTTTTGCCAGATATAGGATTCTTCATTGACAGTTTTGTTTTCCTTTTAGCACTTTGGTATGCTGGCTCACTGTCTCTGGCCTCAAGTTTCTGATGAGAAATGTGCTGATAATCTTTTTGAGGATCCCTTGTATGTGACAGTTTGCTTCTCTCCTTGCTTTCAATTTTTGCTCTTTGTCTTTGTCTTTTGAAAGTTTGATTACATTGTACCTCAGTGTGGATCTCTTCAGGTCCATTGAGCTTCTTGGATGTTTATATTCATGTCTTTCATCAAATTTGGGAGGTTTTCAGCCATTATTTCTTCAGATACTCTCTCTGCCCCTTTCTCTCGCTTGTCTCCTGGTACTCCCAGGATGTGTATATTGGTCCAGTTGATAGTGTCCCATAGGTCCCTTAAGTTCTTTCTGCTTTTTTTTCCATTTTTTTCTTTTTCAGACTCAGTAATTACCATTGTTCTATCTTCAAGTTCATTGATTCTTTCTTCTGCATGTTCAAATCTGCCTTTGAATCCCTCCAGTGAATTTCTCATTTTTGGTTATTGTAATTTTCAGCTCCAGAATTTCTTTTTAGGTTTTCTGTCTCTTTATTGATATTTCCATTTTGTTCATACAGAGTTTTCGTGATTTTCTCCACATCTTCCTTTAGTTCTTTGAGCATCTTTAAGACAGTAGTTTTAAGGCCTTTGTGTAGTATATCTACCATTAGGTTGTTTTCAGGGACAGTTTCTGTTGATTTATTTTTTCCTTTGAATGGGCCATACTTTTCTGTTTCTTTGTATGCCTCGTGCTTTGTTTTTGTTGTTGAACACTGGACATTTGGGTCTAATAATGTGGCAGCTTTGGAAGTCAGATCTGCCCATACCCCAGGGTTTGCTGTTTTTTATTATTATCCTTTTTTTTTTGGATTGCTGTGGGCTTTCTGTGTGCTGAGGATCATCCAGAGGTATAAACTTAAGTCCTTCTTAGGTCTCTTCTGAGCCTGTGCCTTTCCCGGGGCATGCATGGTCACCTTCTAATTTTCCACATACGTGCAGTTGTTTTTGAATGTCTGAGTCTTTAATGTCTGGCTCCCAAAGGAGGAAAAAGAAAAATGAAGGTGGAAAAGGCTCTGAGCCTTCAAATCCTCTGCAGCTGCAGCGAAGGTACAACAACACTGGTGCATTCCCCTTTCCTGGACCTCTGTGATCAGAAGCAGCAATCAGAGCATAGACGGGTGGGTTAGGGAGGGTGAGAGGGAGATGTAAGAGGGAGGGGATATGCCATATATGTATACACATAGCTGATTCACTTTGTTATACAGCAGAAACTAACACACCGTAACTAAACCAATTATATTCCAATAAAGATGTTAAAAAAAAATCAGAGCATGGATACCCAATCTTTAGAGGAGGGGGTCTTTTTTCCCACCCTGGTTCCCACAAGCTGTGCACAGGCCGTCCCAGGAACATGGGCACAGCTGCCTGCCCCCTGGCTGGGGTGGGGGTGGGGAGCTGCTGCTGGGCTAAGGGCTGAATTTGCCCCCAGATGACTACAACTTACTGTCCAGTTCTTCCCCTGGAGGTTGCAAGCCTTCAGTAGTCTCCTGAGTTCCAAAATAATTACATCAGGCAGTTCTGCCAGAGCAGGTGGTGTCCAGTGGGGAGAGATTCCTGGTGTCTCCTGCTCCGCCTTCTCTGCAGGATCCTCTCCTGACTGACCTTTGGAAGTAAGTTTCTCTTTGTCTCCATCACTTCTTTGGTTTAGCACAATTCTACCCAGTCCCAAATCTCATAAATTACGGGTCTTCATCGTGGTTTGGTTTTGCCCCAGGAGTTTAAGGTGTGCTGCATCTAACATCTCTGACTTTAGTGCGTCGTTCGGTATTTCTCACCAAAGGTGGAACAACTCACCTTTAATTCAGTGATATGAGCCCGGTAACGCTGCCTTGGGCGGAGCTGCCTCTCATTTCCCCATTGGTGGTGTTTCCTTGGAGAGAATGAGGAAACGGCTTCCACTCCAGGCCCAAATGAGATGCTGGGATGGCAGCCCTGCCTCGCTTGTTTGTGGTTCCTTCTGCTCTGTTGACTTACAGGTCTCTGGTTAAACATGGAGCTGGTGTTCCTCTTTTATTTCTTCTGGAGATAAGACTGATGATAGTAGGCTGTCACAGGTGAAAGTGCTCCTGTAATTGTCCCCTCCTTCTAACACCTTCTAACACTTGTCAGGTTTTCACTTTGGGAACCAGCTGAAGGTTTCTTGCTCAAGTCGATTCCTCACACGGCTTCAGGAAACGATCTGGAGGAATCCCCGTCCGTTGTTAATTTGGTGATCGCTCAGGATATTGGTGTGCGATGCAGAGAGGCTTCCGTATTCTGCGGCATCCTTCCTTTTCTCTTGCAGCACCCCACCCGTAATCTCTGCTTTCCTGCTCAGGCAGTGTGCTTAGTTGCGGCGGGGGGCGGGGCGGGGGGGAGCGCATCTTACATCCTGTAGAATCAGAAAAAGGCCGATGCCTCCTGCTCCTGGGAGCGAGGCGGGTGGAGTCATTCTGGGCGCAGGTGACGAAGAGCCTGTATAACTGCTGGACTTCCAGGGGCCACTTCTTTGGTGCACATGCACATCTCTGTAGGCGGGAGTTGAGACTCTTATGGTTACTAGAAACGGAAACTCCGTTCAGTCCAGCTTGAGCAACAAAAAGCGACTCTCTTGGCTCTCAGGTCTGGCAAGTCGAGGAAGGGTCTGGTCTCAGGCGCTTCAGGGGCTCACGTGATTGTTTTGTTCTTGAAGTAAAGCTTACCTTTGGTGACCTGTACAGGTCTACGCTTACTTCTGTGAGTTCTGACTAGTATCACCTGTGTCTCCCCCGCCGCTTCCAAGGTGCAGAACCTCTCTACTCTTCCAGAAGTCCGCTCCTGTCCCTCCCAGGCAGTTCCCACCCCCTGTCAGCAAGTGCTGGCTTGGTTTTTATCTTTAGAAACTTCATGAATTTTCTGTGACTGCTTACCAAATTACCCCAAATTTGATAGGGTACAACAACGGATATGTATTCTCTCATAGTTCTGGAGGCCAGAAGTCTGGAGTCAGTATCACTGGGCTGGAAACAAGGCGTGGGCAGGGCTGTGCTCCCTCTGGAGGCCACAGGGGAGGCTCCTTCCTGCCTCTTCCAGCTTCGGGGGCTGCCGGCAGTCCTTGGCTGTGGCCCCATCCCTCCACTCTTGCAGGCCTGCATCTTCACGTCTCTGCTGCTCCATGTCGGCACGGCCCACTCCTCCGTGTGTGTCTCGAAGCCCGCTCTGCCTCCCTCTAGTAAGGACACTCGTGACTGCATTTAGGGCCAGTCAGGTAGTCCAGGATGATCTTTCCTTCCCAAGATCCTCAACTTAATCCCGTCTGAAAAGATCCCTTGACCTTACAAAGCAATGTTTACGAGTTCTGGGGATTAGGGCCTGATATCTTTGGGGGCCATTATTCAGCCCACGACAACCACAGAAGGGTTTTGCCTGTTTTTGAACTTCATCTAAATGGAATAATGTAGACTATGCTTTATGTGTCTGGATTTCTCCCATCCAGCATAATGGTTTGGACATTCATTCATGTGGTTCATTCATTTTTTATTTTAAATTTTAAAATTTACTTATTTATTTATTTTTGGCCGTGTTGGGTCTTCGTTGCTGCGCGCGGGCTTTCTCTAGCTGTGGTGAGCGGGGCTACTCTTTGTTGCGGTGCATGGGCTTTGCATTGCGGTGGCTTCTCTTGTTGCGGAGCGCGGGCTCCAGGCACACGTGCCTCAGTAGTCGAGGTACGCGGGCTCAGTAGTTGTGGCTCGCGGGCTCTAGAGCGCAGGCTCAGTAGGTGTGGTGCACGGGCTTCATTGCTCCGTGGTGTGTGGGATCTTCCCGGACCAGGGTTCGAACCCGTGTCCCCTGCATTGGCAGGCAGATTCTTAACGACTGCGCCACCAGGGAAGTCCCGGTTCATTCATTTTTATTGCTGAGTTTTCTGTCCTATGAATCTGTTTCTTCATTTTTCGCTTGGTGGGCTTTTCTACTTTATGAATGGAGCTGCCCGAAACATTCTTGGGCAAGTCTTTTTATGGACGTATATTTTCATTTCTCTTTGGTAAATACTGTGGAGCGGAGTGGCTGGGTCACGGGTAGATGTGCGCTTTCCTTGTAAGCAGCGCCAGCCTGTCCAGGTGGTCACACCAGCGCTGAGGGCTTGGCTGCTTGCGTGCTCACCAGCATTGGATTCTACTTGTCATTTTAATTTCAGGCACTTCAGGGGTTGTGACTGTGGCTTTGCTTTGCATTTCCTTGGCGACCAGTGATACCGTGTACTTGTTTGTGTGTTTGTTGGCCATTCCCAATCTGCCTTTGTCAAGTGGTCATTCCATTGTTTTGGGTTGTTTGCCTTTTTTATTGCGTGGATGGGGGTTTCTTTTATATATTTTGGATATAAGTTCTTTGTCAGATTACATAGAATATTTTTTCAGTCCGTGGCTCGCCTTTTCATTTTCTTCACACTGTTTTTTTTTTTTAAAGTAATAGTGGGACTTTATTTTGTTCTGTCAAAAACTTTTAATTTTATTTCTGTAAAAACTTACAGACAAGTTGCAGAAATACAAAAAATACTGGTTTAGTCTTGGTTCAGTTTCACTGACTGATTACATTTGCCCCATCTGCTTTAGTTGCACTCGCTTGCTCACGTTTCCTCCCTCCCTCCCCGTGTGTGTGTGTGCGCGTGCACATGTGTGCATGTATGTAGACTCACACACGTATTTTTTCTGAACCACTTGAGAGTAAACTGCAGACATCATGCTCCTGACCCCTAAATGCCTCCGTGCCTCCTCGAGATTGAGGGTGTCCCCTGTGTAAGCACAGTGCAGGGTCAACCTCAGTTCACTTAGCATCAACTCCACGCCCCCATCTCTCATCCACCTTTCGGTTCTGCCCATCCGTCCAGCCGTGTCCTTTGCAATGTTTCTCTCAGTACAGGACCCAGTGCAGGATCACACGGCTCTGTGGTCTCCTTCAACCTGGATCAGCACCACAGCCTTTCTTTGTCTACTTAAGACTTTATTTTTTATGCCATATTCTCCCCCCTTTACAAAATGTCCTAGAGAGCAAGTTCCTTATTTTGGATTTGCTGATGTTCCCTCCTGGTGGAGTCGGGCTGTGCATCCCCGCTGGACACTGTGTGAGGTGTGTCCCCAGGGTCTCATGGCCACAGGTGCAGGTGCATGGTGTCCATCTGAACCGCACTGGCCTTGTTCACTTGGGTCGTCTGGTTGGGTGTTGTGTGATGCCTCCACTGTGGAGTTACTGTTTTTTTCCTTGCAACTAATAAGCAGACCGTGGGGAGGCTCTTTAAGCCACGCAGATACCTGCTCCTTGTCTGAATGTCCCCCTAGGTTGGCATCCATTGCTGCCTCTCTCAGAAGCATGATTTCCAACCCCAGCCTTTCCCCCACATGGCTTTCTACTGTCCAGAACCCTCCCTTCTCCCTCGTGGATGGATTAATTGATTGATTCGGCCGTTGAGTCCATATTGGTATGGACTTCTGGATCCCTGTTTTTTTTTTTGTTTTTTTTTTTGCGGTACGCGGGCCTCTCAGTTGTGGCCTCTCCCGTTGCGGAGCACAGGCTCCGGACGCGCAGGCTCAGCGGCCATGGCTCACGGGCCCAGCCGCTCCGCGGCATGTGGGATCTTCCCGGACCGGGGCACGAACCCGAGTCCCCTGCACGGGCAGGCGGACTCTCAACCAGTGCGCCACCAGGGAAGCCCTGGATCCCTGTTTTTAAAATGACCACCCCTAATTATTTTTGGTGTTCACATTGTCCCATACTTAGCCAGAGTGCCTTCAGGCCGTGTCCCTGCGACATCCCCGTCATGTTTTGTGTTTTGAGCGTTTTCTGGCAGAAGGTGCTTCAGGCTCGTCTTGCCTCTTCCCTGTTCCAGCTCTGGAATCAGCCACTTATGTGGGGAGCTGTGGTTTACCACCTCTTGCTTTTTCTAAAACGCTTTTTATTTTGGGAAAGTTTTAGATTTACAGAAAAACAGTGAAGATAGTGCAGAGAGATCCCAGTTTCCCATTCCCAGTTTCCCCTATTATTAACGTCATTAGGATGGTACATTTGTCACACCTAATGAACCAGTATTGATGCATGGTTACTAACCGAAGTCCATACTTTAGGGAAGTCGGATTTCCTTACCTAATGTCCTTTTCTGCTCCAGGACCCCATCCAGGAGGCCACATGACATTTAGTCATCATGTCTCCTCAGGCTCCTCTGGACTGTGACGGTTTCTTAGACTTTCCTTGGTTTTGATGAGCCCTGGCTCTTTTTAAAGGGGAAAGTGTTAGAATCCAGGTCTGGGCGCTGGGATTGTCTTTGTTTCTAAGCCCGCTCAGTGGGCAGAGCTCGGACAGTTTACATATGGAAACACACATGCACGTATATGTGCACACACAGGTACGCATGCATACACATACTTAAATAGACGCACACACATGTACACGCATCCGTGTGCATGCACACGGCTTAGGAGTTGAGCTGTTGCTGACCCCATCCACCTGGCAGGGCGCCCCAGGCTTCACCTTCCACGTTTGCACCTCTCCTTCCACAGAGGAGCCTGGCTCCCAGTGCCATCCTCATGGCAACTCGCTTGCTCAATCCTAGGAGGCACCTAAAGTAACGTCAGAGTAGCTTCACCCAGACAGCTGTCAGAAACAAACCTACCAGGCAGAGTTCAGGGTTCGTTAGCGGCCGAGACCCAGCGGAGCAGCCAGTGTTGTCCTGGGTCCCTTGGCTCGGCCCCTTCTGTGTGTTCACGCTGTTCATCTGAATGCAGTCGGGTCCTTCTGTTTCTCTTTGCTTTCGGTTTTATAGTTATTTCCCCTGCCCGTCCTTATTGAGTTAGTTTTATTTTTTGAATATAAAGAACACAAATATAGTTTTGAAAGTCAAAGTTCTACCAAAAGGTGGTCCGAGAAGAGTCGCCTGGTGGGAGCCAGCTCTGTGGCTCGGGGCCCCTCCTTCCTGGGCTGCTTTGTGCGAATATCCCAGATGTGTGGGTGTTGGCTCAGCTCCCCTTTCCACACGGGGTCGGGGGGAGCAGACCTGTGCGTGGGCCTTGCGGCTCGTTGCGTCTTCTCCCCGGCCCAGCTCACCCTGGCAGTCCCGCCCGGCAGTCCTGCCTCCCGCTCCTTCTTCCAGCTGCACTTGCTCCATTGTGCTCTGCAGTTTATTTGCCCAATTACCTATATTTGGATATTCAGATAGTTTCCAGTATTTTGCAGCTGTAAGCGATGCTGCGATGAATGGTCTTGTGCGAGTGCACTTTTGTATTGTAGGAGGGGCACCTTCAGGGTGAGCTCCCAGAAGTGTGTTTGCTGGATTGGAGGTTAAATGTATATATTGTGTTGTTAACTGTTGTCCAGTTTCTCCAGAGGGGTTGCACGCTGTTCTGTTCTCACTGGCAGTGTACTGGGGGACCTGTCTCCCCACTGGCTCACCAATAGTTGCATCATCAAGCTTTTGAGTTCTGCTAATCTGATGGGCAAGAAATGGTATCACAGTATAGTTGAATTTGCATTTCTCTGATTATAAATGAAGTTGAACATGTTTTCATATGTGTGAGTTGTCTATTCATGTCTTTTGCCATTTTTCTGTAGTGCTCTTGCACCTTGTCATCAAATGTTAAGAGCTCTTTGTATGTTAAGGATATTTCCTCGCTTTATCTGAGACATATATTGCAGATATTTTCTCCCAGTTTTGTCATTTTATTTCCCTCGTCCCTGATTTTTTTGGGCCACGTGTCTTAGTCTGCTCAGGCTGCTGTAACAAAATGCCATATATTGGGTGGCTTAAACAACAGACATGTATTTCCCGCAGTTCTGGAGGCTGGAGGTCCAAGATCAAGGCGCCTGCAGATCTGGTTCCTGGTGAGGCCTCTCTTCCTGGTTTGTGGACACCACCCTCTCGCTGTGTGCTCACATGACCTTTCAGTGGTGTATGTGTGTGGAGGGAGAGGGGGAGCTCTCTCTTTCTCTTCTTATAAGGGCACTAATCCCACTGTGGGGGCCCCGCTGTCATGACCTCATCTAAACCTCAGTACCTCCCAAAGGCCCACCTCCAGATGCCATCACTTTGGAATTAGGGCTTCAGTGTATGAATTTTAGGGAATGTTTGTTTTGGACAAATGTTCAGTCCATAACATGTAAACTTCAAAATTTTTTGATGCAGTCAAATGTATCCGTCTTTTCTTTCGTTGTATCTGGATTTTGAGTCGTAGTTAAAAAGCCTTTCCCTACTCCTATAGAAGAATTTATCTGTGTTTTCTCCTAGTACGTGTATAGTTTCAGTTTTTATGTTTAGATCTCGTTTGTGGTGTGAGGAATGGGTCTAATTTTATCTTTTCCCAGGGGCCATCCAGTTGTCCCAATACTACTTATTAAAAAGTCCTTCTGTGCTGCAGTGATCTAAGATGCCTCCTAGTCATACGCTAGATCTCCGTTTACACTTGCATCTGCTTCTAGATCTTTATTCTGCCCGTGGCTGCTCTGTTTCTGTGCTGGGACCACAGGGTCCCGGCCGAGGCTGCTGGGCCTCTTGGAGGCGGGTGCGGCCTGCAGCCCCTCCCCTTCCTGGCTCTCCCTGCTCTCCCCACGTTGGCTTTTCCCGAGGAACTTCAGCATCAACAGGTCTAGTTCCATGAAGAGAGCTCGCTGGCATTTTTATTGGGATTGCATTAAATTTATTAATTTGTGATGTCATAACCAGGAAGAAGGGAAGTCTTTCTGTTGGTCCACTTCTGTTTTTGTGTCTTTTGGGAGTGATTTTAAATACAGGTTTACAATGTAGATTTTAAACAGTTGAACAGTTCTTACTAAGTTTATTCACAGATATTTAATTTTTGTGCTGCTCTTGTAAGTGGGATTTTCTCTTTCATGTGTTCTGGACCTTCTTTTTTTGTGGACAGTCATTAAACAGTTTTGTTTTTTTTTTTACCAGCACTTTATATAGCTTTTGTCATGTACCTCACTGTTTTTTAAATTACACTTTATTTTGACGTCGTTACAGATTCACATGCTGTTGTGAGAAATAAGCAGAGAGACCCCGTGTCCTCTTTACCACTTGTCCCCAATGGTAATGCTGTGTCTTGGTTTCAAGTCCAGCTGGCTGACTTTTTCTTTCAGGTCTTGCACCCTCCGCACGGCCTCAGCCTGGCTGGCACGGAGGCTGTTCCCCTCCGTCCCTCTCCCCTGCGTTCCCTTGCCTGCCCTGCGTGTTTCTCTGTTGCCGGCTTCTCTCCCGCTGTGCTCAGGGTTTCATGGTGCCCTGGGGGTTGGGGTAGGGGTGGCAGCGGCAGCAGACAGCTTCAGGCTTACTTCTTCCCCGGGTGGTGACTCCGAACGCAAGCGAGCCGCCTTCTCCTGAGACCCCACTAGGAACCCCACATAGAAAGGCTAGGGCTGGCCTCAGTGCATCCCTTCCCTGTAGTAGTCGTTATTCCAGGCCGTGGAGTTCCCTGTTGACTGCACTGGGGTCACGGCCCCGTGGAGCAGAGGTGCCCGCAGGAAGGGATGCCAGGCCACCAAGCCTGAGCCCCAAGGTCAAGGGCTCTGTAGGACCCAGTGGGAGATGCGAGGAGGGAAGCGGACCCCGGCAAGGGGCCGGTTCTCCAGAGGAAGCAGATACAAAGTCCCTGGAGTGCCCATGCTCTGGCTGCTGGGCTGCAGACTCCGAAGGACCAGAGGCTGCACGCCTGTCCACCTCACCAGCCACGGCCCCAAACTCAGGACGGATTCCCTATTGCTTCTCTCAGCTCTTGTTGAGTTGGTATCTTTTTTGCAAAGAGGACCCGAGTGTTATGAGCCCTTTAGCCAGTATGAAGAGTAATTCTAGTTTACAGCTTTCTTAAAACCATACCCCTGTTGTTTTTCATTGCTCATGTGTATGTTTAAAAATAATTACTGTACTCTGTAGAATGAAATGAAAATATTGCCTGCCAAGTGATTACTGTGCTTTTAAATGACTCTGCGTACGCGGTGTCGTATACGGGCAGCTTAGACGACTTTATATGTCGTTAGGTCTCCTTTTCCACCCTGCATGTGTATGAAGGAAATCAGTCTGCAGCAGCTGCCGCGTTCTCTGTACGTCTGAGTTGGAAAAGCTTTTGGCGTACAATCGATCCACTTCTGGAAGGAATGACTTCGGGCTGATGGTATGTGAGCCTTTGCTTTGCCCGGTGGTCCTGGGTGCCTCGTGCTCCTTGGCGGGAAGGAGGGGGGAGATTCTGGCTCTGGACGCCTGTTTCTCTCCTGACTCTTCCCCTTGGGCGTGTTTCAGGCTCTCGGGCCTTGCGAGGTTCACCTCAGTGGCCAGGCAGCCAGTGTCCTCTCAGGAGGATGCGGGAAACAAGTCATCTTACCCTTGTGCGTTGCCTGTGGCCCAGCTCTGAGACCTCAGAGCCGCCGGCTGCCAATGTGGACCGGCCCCGGCTCGTAGGCAGGTGCACGCTCCTTGGTCTGTGCCGCTGGGGTGGGCCTTGGCCCTCCCTCCGTGGTCAGCATTCGCGGACGGTGCAGAGGGTCACATGGACACCCCAGAACAGACCTGTGCCTGGCCCAGGCCGGGCCGCCTTCTGCCCGTTCCTCCATCTGTCCCGTGCTTCCTAAATCTCTCTCTGTGACTCGCGGTCACCACAGCCTCTGTGATGGGCGTGCTGTCGGGGACATTTGGACACGTTCTGCCACAACAGTTTGCTTTCCTCATTTGTGCTCACCAGGGGCCCCAGCGTGGCTGCCCCCATCCAGGGTCTGGCCCTCGGGCCCAGCTCTGTCTCGGGAGGTGGCCTCAGGGCCAGGGGACCCCCCCACCCCATGGGTTCCCTGTCACCTCTGCAGTGTGTTTCTGGGCATTGGGCTGCGGTGACCAGAGTTAGCATGGAGGGGGCTCAGTGGGTGACAGGGGGCCCCGGCAGGAGGAATTAGGTCTCACTGAAGATCTAAAGGAAAATCAACCTCGTGAAATAACCTGAAGTTTTACCTGCCTCGAAGGGATTTCTGAGTTGGTCTGAGGACAGAGGCGGAGGGGATTCCTCCTGGGGCGGCCTGAACAAATTGTCGCAAACTACTTGGCTTCAAACAACAGACATTTATTCCCTCCCAGTCAGTTCCGGATCCAGAACCTGCCGGGCCAAAGTCGAGGCGTCGGGAGGGCCTTGCTCCTCTGGAGGCTCGGGTAGGATCCTTCCTGCCTCTTCTAGGTTTTGTTCCTGGGCTGTTAAAACGAAGCGTGGGAAGTGGGTGTTTGTGTAACTGACAGCTGCCTTACACAGAAGAGTGCCGTGCAGACTGAGGACGAGCAAATCAAAAGGTGTGTGAAACCAGAAGCTGGGGATCAGTCACCGCATTGGAAAGGTTAAGCCGGAAGGGGTTGCACAAATAGCATGAAAACGGGGGCACGCTTTTTATTTTCATTTGGATCCTGTTATAAACTCACGAATTTTTGGGGAGACGGCTGTTTGCAAACGTAGTCTAGGTAGTAGTGAATCCTTAGAGTTTTTTTAGTGGCCAGTTTTGCTAATACATTTATTTATTTATTTATTTATTTATTTATTTATTTTTATTTTTTTGCGGTACGCGGGCCTCTCACTGTTGTGGCCTCTCCCGTTGCGGAGCACAGGCTCCGGACGCGCAGGCTCAGCGGCCATGGCTCACGGGCCCAGCCGCTCCGCGGCATGTGGGATCTTCCTGGACCGGGGCACGAACCCGTGTCCCCTGCATTGGCAGGCGGACTCTCAACCACTGCGCCACCAGGGAAGCCCTATAATTTATTTTTAAAAAACAATAGACTTATATCAACTTTTCCCTGATACACTGTAGTTGTTCAGTACCGTTTTATCCTGTCAGTGGCTAACGGGATGGGAAGGGCAGACCGCCATCTTTGTATTTGACAGACATTGAAAGTTACGGCACAGAATCAGACGCTTAGGATTCTTAACTCGGCCTATTCTTTGCTTGTACTTCCAGGATGTGGGTTATTTTTTTTTTCTCATTGAGTTGACAGGGACCCAAATCCTTGCTCACGTGGTGGTATGAAGTATCCTACCCATGGTCTGAAGTTTGGCTCCAGTAAAGGGTCAGAATAAGCTGAAGTGGGTGGTGTGAGGTCCAGTTACGAGGGGGCCTCAGGAAAGAGAGATTAATTCACAACCAGACACTGATTCTGGATGTTCCCCCACATGGATATAAAGGATATAACGGGATGGGATATCATCTGGAACAGTCCGGGAAGGCTGACTTGGATGAAATGCATGCTTCCTGTTCTGTATTGGGGTCCCCTCGTGCACACCCTCTGCTGTGGTTTGAGCCAGTTGGCCATCAAGCCGCCTGTGCTGGATTCCAGCCAGAGTCCTTTTGTGTGTGTGTGTGACGATCTGCCCTTTACCTGAGTGCAGTCAAGTCCTGGCTGTGACAGTGGCACACAGCTCACCCGTGTCCAGCCACATGAGCAGGGTCTGTGGGGAGCCCCGGGCACACCGCTGGAGCCTTCCCTGCTTGCGTGGCCCCAGACACAGCTCGGGTCAGAGGGTCCCCGTTGGCATCGCCTTTCCTTTGGGACCATGCTCTGCACCATCACAGGCAGGCTTGGGCTTCCATTCCTTCCGAGAGTCCGAGGCCCCCTCCTTGCAGGCTGTCAGCCTCCCTGTGACCACGGCCTGAGTTTGGGGGCGGCGGGGTTAGTGCGTGCAGCCGGTGGTCAAGAGGGACGGAGGACCATCGGCTCCCTCGGCTGCCGGGCGACACTGAGGAACCACGCGGGCCTTTGTGCTCGTCCTCCCAGGAAGGGAGATGCTGTGGCCACGTTGCATTTTACACCTGCCGCCTTTGGGTGGCTTCTCTGCAGCATTACCACCGAGGCTGGGAACTGTGGGGCAGAGGCGGGCGTGGCCGCTGCCCCGAGTCCCGGCTGTCAGTCTGACTGCGGTTAGTGCCGCTGGGCTCTTGGGCTGGAAAGCGCTGTTCCTGGGCTCCAGTCTCACCTGGTGTCGCCAAGCGCCCCATGTCCTCTGGCTGCGAAATGGCCTTCCTGGGGGAGCCGATGTGCCAGGGAACCTGCAGAATCTGCCATTCAGGACCTGGGGCAGAGCCGTTGTCTCTGAAGCTGCCATAATGGGGTGGATCACAAGTCTTGTTGCCCAGCCGAGCAGGAATTTCAGGACCCGACCACGGCCCGCTCTGAGTTCTGCTTTATTCTTGCTGCTTTTTTTGGACCATTTTTAAAGCCTTTATTGAATTTTGCTACAATATTGCTTCTGTTTTATGTGTTGCTTTTTTGGCCATGAGCCATGTGGGATCTTAGCTCCCCGACCAGGGATCGAACCTGCATCCCTGCATTGGAAGGTGAAGTCTTAACCACATGACCGCCACGGAAGTCCCTCTTGCTGCTTTTTGAATAAGCGGATGAAAGTGGTTTCTTTAAAACGCTACTGAATCAAGCCCTGAAGCCGTATTTGTGAAAATGGCTTTGTTTGAACGTGGAGGCTAATTCTGGGGTGTCCTGGGGTCCTCTTCCCTTGCATCTGGCCAATGATAGAGACAGTGAAAGAAGGAACAGCATGTAACATTCTGCCTGACTGATTTCCTAATTACACGTAAGTTACATAGAACATACCATTAGGAGCTGAAACTTTGGGGGAGAAACTGTGTGCTAATAACCCTAAATTGAATATCCACGTGTATTCTTTTTTTTAAATTAATTTTTATTGGAGTATAGTTGCTTTACAATGTTGAGTTAGTTTCTGCTGTACAGCAAAGTGAATCAGCTATACGTATACATATATCCCTTCTTTTTTGGATTTCCTTCCCATTCACCACAGAGCATTGAGTAGAGTTCCCTGTGCTATACAGTAGGTTCTCATTAGTTATCTATTTTATTTTTTTATTATCATTTTTTTCATTTTATTTATTTATTTAGTTTTCGCTGCATTGGGTCTTCATTGCTGTGCGCGGGCTTTCTCTAGTTGCGGCAAGCGGGGGCTACCCTTCATTGCGGAGCATGGGCTCGCAGGCTTCAGTAGTTGTGGCACGTGGGCTCAGTAGTAGTGGCCCACGGGCTCTAGAGTGCAGGCTCAGTAGTTGTGGCACACGGGCTTAGTTGCTCCACGGCATCTGAGATCTTCCCGGACCAGGGCTCGAACCCGTGTCCCCTGCTTTGGCAGGCGGATTCTTAACCACTGCACCACCAGGGAAGTCCCTTAGTTATCTATTTTATACATAGTAGTGTGTATATGTCAATCCCAGTCTCCCAATATCCACGTGTTTTCTTCATCATTTTACAAAGTGTCTCATCACTAACACAGAGTGCCATTCCTGGTGTTTTATTCATGGATTTGGGTAGATGTTGGCAAGGCACAGAGTGTCTGAAAACCTGCAGGAAGATCCTACAGGAAGAGGAGGCGTCATAAAGATGGAGTTGGTCTTCAAGAGGGTCCTGGTTGGTGGGGGGGGTCCCAGAACCGGAGGCTGGCTTCTCTGCTCTCTTTGAGCCACTGATGTGATGTCGTGTCCTCCTCCTGTGGTGGTTCTTTCTTTTGTGATGACCGCCTGCCTTGCTCTCTAGTGAAATTTTACCGGGAAAGCACTGTTGATTTCCCCCACCCAAGTGGGCTTGGTAATGACTCGTGACCAATGTGCTTTGTTTCCATTCCAGGCAGCTGCGGTCACCTCCTTGTCGAACCTGGCGTGTATGCACATGGTGCGGTGGGCTGTCTGGAGCCCCGTGCTGGAAGCCAGCTCTGGGCGGGTGACGCTACCTCTACAGGGTGGGATCCAGCCCAACCCCTCGCACTGTCTGGTCTATAAGGTACCCCCAGCCAGCATGAGCTCCGAAGAGGTAAATTGTTAGAGGCTCCGTAAGTATGATTATTTTCTACGAGCTTCTAGCAAGTTCCTGCATTTTCAAAATCAGAAGCTGACAAATACGTTTGCTGATGTTTCATGAGCTCTGTTTTTTCATGTCAAGGCTGTGCCCTTAAAAAATAAGTGTGGTTTCTGAGTCATAGTCGGCTGTGAACTCACTGAGGCCGGTTTTATCTGGGGTCCCATAATGTCCCCGGTCATGTATCAGTCTCTCAAGGTGGCCTGTGACCCTTATTTGTATACATGGTGCCATGAGATCCACTTCTGTGCTTTTTAAAAAGCCCTCTTTTTTTTTTTAAATTTATTTTTTTATTGAAGTATAGTTGAATTACAATGTTGTGTTAATTACCGCTGTACAGCAAAGTGGCCCAGTTAACATATATATATATATGTACATTTTTTCATATTCTTTTCCATTATGGTTTATCACAGGGTATTGAATATAGTTCCCTGTGCTATACAGTAGGACCTTGTTGTTTATCCATTCTAAATACACCAGTTTGCAGCTGCTAATCCCAGACTCGCCCCCCCAACCCCCTCCCCCTTGGCAACCACCAGTCTATTTTCTGTGTCCCTGATTCTGTTTCTGTTTCATAGACAGGTTCATTTGCGTCATATTTAGGATTCCACATACAAGTGATATCGTACGGTATTTGTCTTTCTCTTTCTGACTTACTTCGCTTAGTGTGATCATCTCTAGGTCCATCCATGTTGCTGTAAAAGGCATTATTTTGTTCTTTTCTATGGCTGAGTAGTATTCCATTGTATATATGTACCACATCTTCTTTATCCATTCATCTGTCCACGGACAGTTTGCTTCCCTGTCTTGGCTATTGTGAATAGTGCTGCTGTGAACATTGGGATGGATGTATCTTTTTGAATTAGAGTTTTCTCCAGATATATGCCCAGGAGTGGGATTGCTGGATCATGCGGTAATTTTATTTTTAGTTTTCTGAGGAACCTCTCTACTGTTTTCCACAGTGGCTGCACCAACTTACATTCCCACCAACAGTGTAGGAGGGTTCCCTTAATAAAAAGGCCCTCTTGAAACGTTTGGTGCCCTGGGGGCTGTGTCTCGTGTGCACAAGGCTGGGATGGGAGCCGGGCGGTGGGCACTGCCCTGGCTGGTCTTTGGGGCTTGTCACTCACACCCACTGGACCTCAACTCTCTCCAGCTGTGTCTGGAGGGGAGGGACCACAGCAGGACTTAAAAAAAAATCCATTTTGAAATGAAGCTTTCTCTGATCCCCAGTATAGAAAGCAAATAAAAGTGGGGCAGGGCCAGTGGAAGCGTGTGTGTGTGTGTCTTATCCCCTAGCCTCTACTGGCCTGTTGGCGGCCTTGCGGGGTGGGGAGCAGAGACCTGGGGGCCACAGACACCGTGTGACACCACTGCTCTGGCTGATGTCCCAAGTCCTTCCTGACACTACTAATGGGTTGTGACAGCGTTTTTGCCTGGGTGTGTTGTTTGATTCTTCTGCTGACATTCCTGAAATATACCCGTCCCGTCTCAGCAGCACAAACAGGAGTCTTTTAGGCCTCAATTGTCTAATTTTTCTTCGGTAAAGGACCAGACCTGTTATATCAGTATGTCATCCGTGTGCTGAGTCTAGTGACAAACATTATCTTCCGTGTTATTATTTATGGTTTGGCTTATGCTTTGGGAACCTGAATAAGGGAGCAGCTGATGGTGCAGCTTTTCTTATTATGAGCAATGTCCCTGGTTATGGGGTCACATTTTGCTGCACTCCCACATGGTCTGGTTTGAGCCCTTATTATAAAATTGCCATTAGAAATCCTGAAGCCATTGCCGTTTTCTCGTTCTCATTCTATCTCTCTCTGTGTACGTATGTATGTGAATAAATCCTTATTCTGTTTAATTTTAGCCTTCTCATGCCACTACATTTCCTTTGCTTTTTAAGTGTGTAAACTATATTGGAGCATAAGTGTTGTGAAGGTTTGCCTGTCTTAAGGACACAAATATATTAAATACCATCATTTTTCATGAGGAATATCACTTCTAATCAGGGTTTCTCACCCTCAGTACTATTAGCGTTTGGGGCCAGGCAATTCTTTGCTGTGGGTCTGTCCCGGGCACTGGAAGGTGTCAAGCAGCATCCCTGGCCTCTTCCCACTAGATGCCAGTAGCATCCCCCCAGTTATGACAGCCTGAATGTCTGCAGACATAGCTGAATGTGTTCTTCTGGGGGCAAAATCGCCCCCAGTTGAGGACCACTACTCTAAACAGATATAATTAGCTAAAATAATAAACTACCACTGGTCACAGACTTGATCCACTCTCCTGCTCTCTAAAAGTGCTGCTCTGCTTCTTCCTGTATTTCTCATCTCATGTAGCAGTGCCAGCATCTGCCCAGTCAGAGGGGTGAAACCTAGGTAAGCCTGGTCTCTGCCTGTGCACCCGTCAGATCTTTATCTTATTTGTTCATTCAGTGACTTTTTATTGAACACCTGTATCTGCTCTGGGAAAAATATCTCTAATCCCATGGAACTTACAGTTGAGTAGGAGTGGCAGATGTTAAAGAAAAAAAATACATGCTATACACATCCTATAATTTTTTACTAAGTAAATTTTGCGGTTTATGTTATTATGATTATTTACTGTGAAGGTAAGTAGTGTATTATGATTATGTTTTCCTTCTTAAACAACTCCTGTGTTCTTTCCTTGAGCAAATAATTGTCTTTAAAAAAATTAGTATCTCCAGAGGCAGCCGCTTTCAACTCTTAGCTGTGACATATGGTATTTACTTTGTTTTCTAAATATTATGCTTCTACTGTTATTTCTTAGTATATCAATTTTAGAAATTGCATATTGTCTTACAGTAATGATAGATGGGACCTTTAGCTCTTTTATACACTCCTGCACTTAAAGAACAACCCCACTCTGTCCCCCCACTGCTTGGCCTTGCATTCAGGCACTGTTGCCAGAGGTGTGCAGCACAGAGGGGTCTGGCCAGAGGATTGGAAGGGGAGGAAACTGGAAAGAACTAGGGGGATCTGGAGAGGGAGGAGCTTGGAAAGTACCCCATAAAGTTGTTTAAGAAATGCTGAGCTAACCCCCAGCTTCACGTGCCTGAATCTGACCCCAAACAGCATATCGCAGACTTTGAGAACTGGACTGTGGGTGGGGTTGCCCACTGGGTGGACCACATGCAGGAGAGGCCTGAGTATCACTGCACAGGCTTTGAAAATGGAACTGGTGTTGAAACCACCACCCACAGGAAGCTGGTTGGAAACTGGGGCTTGAACCCAGCTGGGTGGATTCCTGACTAAACAAAAATACCAGCATTCTCCATAGGATTTAAACGAGACTCAGAATCTTATAATGTGGCATTCAGAATGTCCATGATACAAGCTAAGCTTAACTGACAAAGAACCAGGAAAATCTCCACTCGTAAGGGAGAGACATTCAACAGACAGCAATACCGAGGTGACGCAAATGTTGGAATTATCAGACAGAGCCTTTAAAGCAGGCATTATCAAAATGCTCCAGTAAATCGGAGCGAACACTTTTGAAACAAAGGGAAAGTTAGAAAGTCTCAGCAAAGAGATGGAAGATAAAGAAGAAGCAAATGGAAATTTTAGAACTGAAAAATAAAATTGCCAAAGTAAAGTATTCGCTAGGTGGACTCAATAGCAGAATGGAAATGACAGAAGAAACAGTCAGTGAACTTGAAGGTAAATCAATAGAATTTATCCAGTCTGAACCACAGAGAGAAAAGTGATTGGAAGACAGTGGACAAAGCCTCAGGGACGTGTGGGGCAGGACCACAAAGGCTAACACCTGTGTCGTCAGAGTCCCAGTAGAAGAGAAAGGGTTCTGTGCAGAAAAAACATTTGAAGACACAGTGGCTGAAAACTCCTCTAATTTGGCAAAAGACTTAAACCTATAGATTGAAGAGTTTCAGTGAACCCAGAGATAATTGCAAAGAAATCCACAACCAGACACATCATAATCAAACTGCTAAAAAATAGAGACAAAGTCTTGAAAACAGCCATAGAAAAATGATGCATTACTTACACACAGACACTAATTTGAATATCTGTGGGTTCCTTAGCAGAAATCATGGGGGCCAGAAGGAGATGGAGCAACATTTTAAAAGCAGTAGCAGAAGGACCCCGGAACTCAGAATTCTGTTCCAGCAAAAGTCCTGCAGGAACGAAGGTGAAATAAAGACATTCTCAGATGAACTAAAACTAAGAGAATTCATTGGCAGGAGACAAGCTCTAAGAGAATTACTAAAGGAATTTCTTCAGACAGAAGAGAAATGATACCAGATGAAAGCTTGGTACATCAGGAATGAAGGAAGAGCATCAAAAATGATAACTATAATATAGTATTCTCCTCCTTTTGAGTTCTTTAAAATATGTTTGATGGTTGAAGCAAAAAGTATAGCAGTGTCTGATAGGATTCTTAAGGTATGTAGGTATAATAGGTAAGACAGCTATAATACAAAGGGGGCAGGTAAAGAGACCTGTAGGGTGATAAGCTTTCTACATTCCACTTGCGGTAATAAAATATAGATTTTGAGTAGATTGTGAAAAGTTAAATATTTACATTGTAAACCCTAGAGCACTCACTAAAAATAGGATACAAAGAGACAGTGAGAAACCCAATAGATAGATAAAATGGAATAATTCAAAATAAGGCAAGAAAGGGGAAACAGGAATGAAAAACAGAGGGAACAAATCATAGTAAAATGATAGTTCTGAATCCAGACACACCAATAATTACATGACATATAAATAGTCTGAACACACCAACTTCAAGACAGAAGTTGTCAGGTGGCATAAAAACTCAAGGTCCAACTGTATGCTGTTTACCAGGAGCTCAGTTCAAATACAACGATGTAGTAGGTCAAAAGTAAGAGGATGGAAAACCATTCTGTGCAAACACTGTTCAAAGGATAACTAGAGTAGCTCTATTAATACCAGACAAAGTAGACTTTGGAGCAAAAGAAATTGCTAGAAATTAAGTGGGATATTACGTATGATAAAAGAGTCAATTCACCAAGAAGACATACAATACTAAAAGTGTATGCATCTAACATAGAGCTTCAAAATGCGAAAAACTAATAGCACAGAAATAGACAAATTAACAGTTGTAGTTGGATATTTCAACACTCCTCTTGGAGTAAACTATAAACATGTAGATAGAAAATCACCAACATATAGAACTGAACAATATCATTAAGCATCGGGATCTAAATGACCTTTATGGAACGCTCCACCCAACAACAGCAGGATACACATTCTTTTCAAGTGCACATGGAACATTCACCAAGATAGACCATATCCTGGATCATAAAACAAGCTTTAATTTTAAAAGAACTGAAATTACACAACGTATATTCTGTGATCATAATGGAATTAAACTAGAAACCAATAACAAAGGTAACATAAAAAATTAGAAACACTTGGAAATTCATACACTTCTAAATAATCCATAAGTCAGAGAGGAAGCCTCAAGAAAATATAGAAGATATTTTGAACTGAACAAAAATGAAAATACAACATATCAGATTTTGTAGGGTGCAGCTAAAGTGTGCTTACGTGGAAATTTATAGCGTTAAGTGCTTATATAACAACAGAGAAAAGTCTCAAATCAATAATCTAACCTTCCACTTTTAGAAACTAGAAAAAGAAGAAGAAAATAAACCTAAAGCAAGGCAGAAGAAAGTCAATAACAAAGATAAGAGCAGAAACTAATGAAACTGAAAACAGAAAAACAGTAGAGGAAAAACTAGAGAAAGCCAGTGAAATAAAAAACTGATTCTTTAAAAAGCTCAATAAAATTGACAAACCTTTAACAAGACTGAAAGAGTAAAGAAAAGAGAGGACACAAATTACTAATAATAGGAATGAAAGAAGGGATACCACTACAGACCACATAGGTATAAAAAGGATATTAGAGGAATACTATGAACAACTCTATGCCCATAAGCGTGAAAATTTAGATGAGATGGATCAGTTTGCCTTAAACAACAAACTATCAAAACTTACCCAAGATGAACTAGATAATCTGAGTAGTCCTATAACTTTATAGAAAATGAGTTCATGGTTAAAAAACTTTTGAAAAAGAACTGTCCAGGCCTATTCACTGTAAATTGTCCTAAACATTTTTTCCTTTAAGGAAAAATAACACTGATTTTATACATTCTCTTCCAGAAAGTGGGGTAGATAGGAGCAATTCCTAGTTCGTGTAACAAGGCCTGCATTACTCTGATATCAAAACCAGAAAAAGGCAGTACAAGAAAAGAAAACTATGGATACATAAGCCTCATGAACTTGGATGCAAAATGCTCAACAAAATATTAGCAAATTGGATCCAACAATATGGAAAAAGAATAATACACCATGACCAAGTTGGGGGTTATCTCAGAAATGCAAGGCTATTTTCTATTTGAAAGTCAAAAATATGTAATTCATCATAGTCACAGCCTAAAGAAGGAAAAATGTATGATCATAACAATTGATGCAGAAGAAGCATTTGACAAAATTCAACATCCATTTATGACAAAAACTGAGCAAACAGGAATAAAGAGGAACTTCCTCAGCTTGATAAGAGTATCTACAAAAATCCTTTAGTTAGCATCACACTTAATGGTGAAAGATTGAATTCTTTTCCCCGTAGATCAGGAGCAAGTGAAGGATGCCCATACACAGTATTCAGCATCTTATTCAACATTGTACTGGAAGTGCTAGCCAGTGCAACAAAGCAAGAAAACAAAATTTAAAAACCATACAGATTGGAAAGGAAGGAACAAATCTTATTTGCAGACAACATGATTCTCTGTGTGGAAAATCTCAAGGGATTTACCAAAAGCTCCTAGAATAAACAAGTTTAGGGAGATTGCAGGATACAACAGGAGGTCAAGATAGAAAAATCAATCACATGTCTTTACATTAACAACAGTTGGAAAAGCAAAATCTGAAAAACAGCATTATTTACAAAGGCTGAGGCAAAGAAGACCTAAATAAGTGGAGAGACATCTTTATGGATTGGAAGACTGTTTCAACATAGTAAAGATAGAAATTCTCCCCCAATTGACCTATAGGTCTAATGCAATTTCAATCAAAATCCTTACATGATTTTTTTGTATATATATATACAAAATATATATATATTCTAAAGTTTATACAGAAAAGCAAAGGAATTCGAGTCAAAACAATTTTGAAAAGAACGATAAAGTTGGAGGATTCATACTACACAATTTCAAGACTTTCATTAAAGCTACAGTAATCACGATAAAGTGCTGTTGGTAAAGGCATTGACACATAGATGAATGGAATGAAATAGAGTCCAGAAGCAAGTCACAGTTCAGCAGTTTCCTGTAAAATTAAATATACACATACCATATGACCCAGCAATCCTACTCGTAGAGAAGTGAACCTTATGGGAATGAAAACTTATGTCACACAGAAATATGTATACCAGTGTTCCTAGCAGCTCTATTTATAACCCCTCAAGCTAGAAACAGCCCGAATGTTCCTGAATGGGTGAACGGATAAGTACACTGGGGTGCATCGTACAATAGAAAACTCCTCGGCAACAAAAAGCAACGGGCTGTGGGTACACACCACGGCCCGGGAGAGTCTCATCAGTATCGCAGGGAGTGAAAGAAGCCAGTCTCAAAGGTTGTATAGCATGTGATCCCATTTATATGACAGAAGAGAGGGGTAGATTGCGGGGTTGGGTGTTGGCGGGACGGTGTACAAGGAGGCAGTGAGGGAATGTTTTGGGTGGTGGGGCTGTTCTGTACCCTGGCTGTGGTGGTGGTTACATGTGTTAAAACTCAAAGAACTATACACCAAAAGGGAAACAGTCAACATAACATAGGTTAATTAAAAAACGCATTCGAAACTGGAGCAGCAATGTTGTGATTTCTGCTTGGGTGAGGGTGTTCTTGTGATGGTGGTCTCCTGGGGTTCTGATTCTCATTGATCATCTTAGGGCCGGGAGAATTGTTCCTGGTTGAGTTGTTCTAACCGAAGGGTGCTGATGAAGGGAGCGTGGCCGTCACCAGTCTTGTGGTCGATTGTAGGTGAAGCAGGTGGAGTCGGGGACAGTCCAGTTCCAGTACTCACTGAGCCCTGAAGGACACCTGGACACGCCCATGGAGCACGCCATTCGCCCCAAGGCAGAGCAGCGGCCTTCCCGGAAGCCACCCACCTCCCCTTCAAGTAAGTGTGTGTAGAGAGCTGAGTCTTCTAGCTCGTGGCACAGCTCCATCTGTGCCCAGTACAGCAACATTTCTCAGATACTTACTGCAGATGACTTTAATTTGAATCAGTTGGTTGAGTTTTTGCTGAATACAGAGGTGTAGAACTGGGCAGTGATGAAGCGTGGCCCAGCACTTTGTGCTTCAGCCACGAGTCAGCCCTGTTGTTTGCAGCTCCCTGACCGAGGGCCTGGGAAGGTCTGTTGGTGACCCTTAAAGGGACACATCATGTGGGTGCCCTGCAGATACAGGGCTCAAGAATCAGAGGCTGGCTGAAAGCCAAGGACTGCCAGCTTTATTTTGTACTGTTAATGTAGCCGTGAGTTTGCTGTCTTTAAAAAGTGCTTTCTACTCCCTTGGAGCACAGTCTGAGAGTGGGGAGGGCATGACCTCAGGGCGTGGCTTTAAGAAAGGGGTAGAGGGCTGTCAGCAGAGTGATGCCCTTCCTGTGGGTGGTGGCGTCCCCACGTGTGACCACGGCTGTCAGCTTTGTGTTGGCTACACCACACCTTCTGCTGAGGCCGGTACCTTGTGTTCAGGGCCTCTTAGTTTATTCCCAAGGACAGGCAGCTAGTGTCCTGGTGGGGAATCCCACCTGTCGCGGGAAGAGGAGGAGTTTAGGAGGAGAGTTGAAAGAGCATTGAGCCCTTGGCCCTCGGCTTCTAGGGATCTCGCTGGCTGAAAGAATGTTCTAGATCATGGGCAGTTAGGCTCTTAGAAAGTCAGAAAGGTAGGGAATGAACAAAAGTGTAAGCTGTAGAGGGGAGCTTAATGTCCATCCATCCTCCAACCAGGTGGATTTCCTCTGATGGACACTGCTGGGTGTCCATGGAGGGCTGGGCAGTGTCTCTTGGGCAGCAGGTCCTGGGTGCTGGTGCAAAGGCACCAGTGAGTCTGTCATTTGGGAGTGGTTTTTTATGAGTTGAGATTCTAGTTTTTGGAAACTGGTCTTGTTGAATTTACTGGTTTATTTATTTTTATTTTATTTTATGTTTTGCGATACGCGGGCCTCTCACTGTTGTGGCCTCTCCCGTTGCGGAGCACAGGCTCTGGACACGCAGGCTCAGCGGCCATGGCTTACGGGCCAGTTGCTCCGCGGCATGTGGGATCTTCCCAGACCAGGGCTCGAACCTGTGTCCCCTGCATTGGCAGGTGGACTCTCAACCACTGCGCCACCAGGGAAGCCCCCACTGGTTTATTTTTAAAATATTTATTTGGTCGCACTGGGTCTTAGGTGCGGCAGGTGGGCTCCTTAGTTGTGGCTCTTGGGCTCCTTAGTTGTGGCATGAGAACTCTTAGTTGCGGCATGCGTGTGGGATCTAGTTCCCTGACCAGGGATCGATCCCAGGCCCCCTGCATTGCGAGCACGGAGTCTTAACCAATGGACCACCAGGGAAGTCCCAGTCTTGCTGAATTTAATCTTACAGTTGGTGGAAGCAGCACACTTGTTTCTCCGGCCTAGAGCTTGATGTACTGGCCTCCATCTTTGTGACCTTCCAGGATTTTCCGAGATATTTAAACATATTCAGGTACCAAAACTTAATAGTTGAGTGCTTTGGGACCAAGCACATTATTAAGTATTTTCCTTCTTCCCCGAAGGCTGTATATTTGATGGTTTTAATTGTTTTGTTCTTTCCAGTTTTGAATATTGTGCTTACCAGACTGTTCTCAGGATTGCTGTTTACCACCAGTGTGTACATTAATAATCTCATCTTATATAAGTGGTACTGGAATGTACAGCACCACTTATACTTGAGGAATTGCCAGAGTATCTGCTAGAATCCCTTGCAGTGGTGGGTGGTAGGCATGTGTTTTCCATCAGAGTCAGTTTAGAATAAATTTCCAATTTTATTTGATAAAGTTGAATGCATGGAAAGCATAGAATATATAGTTAAAAATATTAAACAGAGTCAAACTTATTTCTAACCTGTTCCCTTCTTTAAATCTACTATCTTCCCTTCTTTGACATATGTTCATAGTTACATTCTAAAAATAAAACAAGTACCAACCTCTAAGAAATGTAAGTATGAAAGAAGGATAGTATCCTAGATTATAAAAGTATGTATATCTTGTGATTAGATAGAAATATGATTACTCTGGTTTTTGATTAAGTGACTTAAAAGGACAGTAGTGAAATGTAATAAACCCAGTTTAAAGTAATAAATACAGTTTACCCTGGTCCTTAGAAATGTCTGAACAGATCATTTTCTTAGAGAAGAAACCCATACAGCTATCGTTAAGGGAAGAATATAATTACCTTTTCTGGAAAGGAAATTTCCGGTGTTGAATTTTGATGTAGTTATGGCACTGGAAACAGCATCTAGTCTAATCTAATGGTCATCCAGGAGGGGATGACCCTGTTGGCTTCTCCGGCCTGACCTACTGTCATTGTGACTGTGGACTTCGGGTTTGCTCTCCCAGCTGCCCTGTCTGTTCTCATGAGGGCCTTAGAGGAGATTTAAAGCCTGGTCTGCCGCTGCCTCTGTTTCCCAGAATTGTCCTTTAACTGACTTTTTGCTTGGGGTTCACGGAACTTCTTGGATCTCTGGGTCTTTTAAAGCACAGTTGGAACAATTTTGATCATTCCTTCTTCTGTCCTCCTCTCTCTTCTCCCTTGGGGCCCCCAGTTACGCGTGTATCAGGCAGCGAGCCTCACTTCTATTTGTGTCTGCTCTCTCTGTGTCCCGTCCTAGATCGTTCCCGTTGCTGCACCTTCAGGTTCACTCATCTTTTCTTCTGCAGTGCCTGATCTGCCATGAATCCCATCCAGTGCAGTTTTCATCACAGATACTGTAGTTTTCATCTCCAGAAGTTCTCTCAGGGTCTTTTTCTGTCCTCCATGTCCAGTGTTTCCTGTTGCTTCTTGAACATGGGAAATACCTGTACAACCACTGACAAGCTCATGCTTTAGTCTTCCTCTCCAGAGGAGGCAGAGGTAGGCAGACCTCTTAGACCTGCCCAGCAGTTAATGTTCCAGTATTTTTCCCTATTTGAAATGACCCAGATAGTGACCCAGATAGTGAGTGAATTCTCATTTTAGCTTGGTTTAGTTTCAAGTTACCGAAATCTGGAGATAATGTTACAAAGTTTGTCCCTCCTTTGATATCTTTGCCAGTTCTAATATCTTGGTCTGGATTAGTTTTGATTGATTGATTTTTGTCCTAATTTGGGTTGTATTTTCCTGCTTCTTTATATTCATAATTTTTTTTACTGGATTCCAGGTATTGTGAGTTTTCTCCTTTTGGGGACGGAATATTTTTGTAGTTGATAAATACTCTTGAGCCTTGGAAACGGTTTGGTCATTTTGGGTCTTGCCCTTAAGATTTGTTAGATGGGACCAGATCAGCATTTAGTTTAGGGCTAATTATTCCTCACTAGGTGACAAGACCCCTTTTGCTACTCTGCCTGATGTCCCTGAATTATGAGGTTTAGCAGTCTGTGAGGACAGCTTCTTTCCGGCCTCGGGTGAACCCTGTGTACTGGTCCCTCTAATTTTTTGGGTGGTTCTTTGCCCATCCTTGGGTAGTTTCCTCTTCAGTGATCTACTAAATCCTGGAGGGACCCTCTAAGTGGCTGGAGCTCCTTCTCTGTGCACCCCTCCTGGCCCTGCAGACTCCAGCTTCCTTGGTCTCCTTGGGCTCTCAGCTTGGTCTTCAGATCAGGGCCCCACTGTGCACTGTCTGGGTTCCCCTCCCTGCACTGCAGTCTGAAGAATCACTCAACACTGTGATGTGAGAACAATTGGAAGGTTTACTTCTTTTGTTTCCAGTTCCTCAGGATCCTTTCCTGCCTAAATTCCAGTGTCTTAAAGACTTGTTTTATATATTCTGTTAAAAAATTTTTGTTTCAGATGGGAGGGAAAATCTGGTCAGAAGTAGAAGGCTTTGCCTGCTGTTAGTGGTTTCTAGGCTACTGAAATCATCCACCCCAGGGCTGATCGTCCAGTGGTTTTGAAAATTTTCCTGGCTGCTCTGTGCTGCGTGTGATTCACTAAACATGTCGGCGTTTCATGACTTTCAGTCTTGGCTCGTGCCCTGAGCCTAGAAGGCGTCTCCCTTGTGTACTGTGTACTTATTTTCTTTTAAGATATATTCTCTTTGTTAAATTAAAAAATTACAGGGCTTCCCTGGTGGCGCAGTGGTTGAGAGTCCGCCTGCCGATGCAGGGGACGCGGGTTCGTGCCCCGGTCCGGGAAGATCCCATGTGCCGCGGAGCGGCTGGGCCCGTGGGCCATGGCCGCTGAGCCTGCGCGTCCGGAGCCTGTGCTCCGCAACGGGAGAGGCCACAACAATGAGAGGCCCGCATACCGCAAAAAGAAAATAAAAAAAATTACATATTCAAGAATAGCCAAGGCAGTTTTGAAGAAGAGAGGCTTCCCCTTTCTTGACTTGCAAGCTTAACGGCAAAATTATAGTAACTAGCACAGTATGATGTTGGTACAGACATAGATCAACAGATAACAAGACAAAATAAGAAGCGTGATGTATGACAAATTACAGATAAGGAGCGTATTACTTTCCTACTGTTGTTATAACGAATTATCATAAGCTTAGTTGCTTAAAATAGCATGAAGTTAGTATCATCCGGTTCTGGAGATCAGCAGTGCAAAGGTCTCACAGACTGAAGTCGAGGTCTCTGGGCTGCGCCCCTGCAGAGGCCGTGGGAGAGGATCTGCCTCATCGCCTTTGCCGGCTCCCAGGGCCCAGCGGCACCTTTGGCCCCGTCCTCCATCTTCAGAGGCAGATTCAGAATAGCATTTCCACGTCTCTCTTTGACCCTGATTAATCACTCCTGCCTCTCTTTCACTCATAAGGACTGTTGTGGTTACACTGGGTCCCCTCCACCATCCAGGACAGTCTCTGTGTCTCCAGGCCAGCTGATAGCAGCCGCGATTCCATCTGCCACCTTGGTTCCCTAGGTGGCGTTAGCGCAGTGTATTCACAGGTTGCTGGGATTAGGATGTGGGCGCTTGGTGGGGCGGTGGGCAGCATTATTCTGTCTGCCACAAGAGTAAGGGCGGACCAGTCAGTTAACAGCGCCGGACTGGCTGTCCAGGTGGAAAATGGAAAATCAGATCCCAATTTCATGTTGTGTACACAAATTCTGGATGGATTACAAAACAGAACTGTAGAAATTTTAGAATCAGAAGATCAGGAAGAAGAAAGATGATGGAAAGAGTTGTTCCGAATCAATGAGGAATGGTCCATAACAGGACAGAAAAATGGGCAGAGGGATGTGAGGAGAGAATTCACAGAGGAGAAACCAGAACAACCAATCGACGTACGCAAAAGTGCTCAGTTTCGCTAGCAATCAGAGAAATGCAAATTAAAATGAGAAATCACTTCATGCCCCTCGTGTTGGAAAAACCTGGCCGGCTAAGAGCATGTAGGTTGAGGAGGAGTTGGGAAGCGAGGAGTTCCCACCACACAGGGAGGAATGCAGGATGTACGACCACTTTGAAGAGCAATTTTGTAGTATTTAGTTAATACCCTACAGCTGGGAAATGCCATTTCTAGACGCCCACTGCAGAGAGGAACTAGTTCATATGACACGGGGCCTGTGTTTAGTGGCTGAAGCGTGGGAACGACCTGCCTGCGCCCCAGTCGGGGGATGGCTGAATGAGCTGATTTATTTGGACCGTGGGTGCTATATAGCAGTGAAAATGCCAAGATAGGGCTCTGCATATCATTATGGCTGAACCTTCACAACGGTGTGCTGAGTGAAGAAGGCAGGTTCTGAAAGGAAACGGACAGCATGGCAGCATGTAAGTGGCTTTGAAATCAATTGCGTTTCGTTTGTGAATCCAGACTTGCCAACTGGGTGACCTTAGACCAGTTGCTTAATGTGTCTGTCCCTCAGTTTCCTCAGCTGTAAAATGGATGGATTAAAGGCCTACAGATGAAAAACAAAACTTGAGGAATCTTAGAAAAAAGTTTGGAGAATATTATTATGACCTTGAGGTTAGGAAGGCTTCCTTAAACAAGATAGACAAAGCACAAACCAAAAAGAGAAGATTGAGAAACGTGATAATGTTAACATGTAAAGCTTTTCTATGAGAGAAGACTCCATAAACAAAGTTAAAAGACAAACCTCAGGACTGGGCTTCCCTGGTGGTGCAGTGGTTAAGAATCCGTCTGCCAATGCAGGGGACACGGGTCCGAGCCCTGGTCCGGGAAGATCCCACATGCTATGGAGCAACTAAGCCCGTGCGCTACAACTACTGAGCCCGTGCGCCACAACTACTGAGCCTGCGCTCTAGAGTCCACGAGCCACAACTCCTGAGCCCATGCATCACAACTACTGAAGCCCATGTGACTAGAGCCCGTGCTCCACAACAAGAGAAGCCACCACAATGAGAAGCCCGTGCACCGCAATGAAGAGTAGCCCCCCTCACCACAACTAGAGGAAAGCCCGCGCCACAGCAACGAAGACCCAATGTAGCCAAAAATAAGTAAATAAATAAATTAAAATTTATATATATAAAAAAGACAAACCTCAGACTAAAAGATACCTGCAATACATAAAACTGTTAAAAAGTAATGGAAAGAATGAGGAGATTAGAAGGAAGAAAGATAATAGAAAGAGCTCCTCCCGATCAGTAAGAAGGAGATAAACAACCGACAAGAAAAACAGGCAAAGACCCTCAGAGGTCATGGAGAGGGTTAGGTGAAAAGAGGTTTGTCGGGGTGCGCAGGCTGCCCGGCTCGGGGCAAGGGCTTCACAGTTGCTGTCAGCTGCATTGATCTTGTCATCCTGCTGGCTGGCAGCATCGGTGGCCACATGTTCATACCCCCTTTCAGCCCAACTAAATACAGATCCCAAATCTCCCTGGAAACAGGGCGACCACCAGGTCAGGAGGAAATGCAGTATTTGCACAGAGCTACTGTTGACCCCAGAGTCCTTGATGGGTACGAACCAGTGCCCGTGTTGCCATCTAGGGAAGTGGGTTCCCGCCGGGCCGGAAAGCTTAGTGTTGGCCCTGCTTCTACCGTTTTATATTAGCATTCTGGAAGAAAGTAAGGGAGTGTTTATTCGGATAGGTTTGCTCAGCGTGCCCTCCCCTTACCCATTCAGCAAACCCTATTGACAGTCTGTGAAGTGCCAGGTACGTTTTAAAAAGAGACAGTAAGTGAATAAACCACCAAATATTTAGGTAGCAGAGAGAATACTGTCCTACTCTGGGGTGGGGTGTTGACAGCAGGGAAGCTGTGCCTATGTGAAAAGGGAGTATGCGGGAATTCTCTGTCCTTTCTGCTCAAAGTTGCTGTGAATATAAAACTGCTCTAAAGTCCATTAAAGAATAAGACAGAGAATAATATGTGGGGAACTTAGTTACACCTGTCTTGATTTGATTAACCTGTGTTCAGGATTTATGTTTCTGTTTCCATATTTGAGGTTCATCTGTGGCAGAGGTCAGCAGACTTTAAGGCCAGATAGGAAATATCTGAGGCTTTGTGGGCCAGATGACCTCTGCCACGGCTACTCATCTCTGCTGGTGTTCAGTGAAAGCCATCGAGGATGTGTAAGTGAACAAATATGGGTGTGTTCCAATAAAAATTTACTTATAAGCGCAGGTCGTGCACCAAACTTTACCAGTGGGCCATACTTTGCAGATCCTTTTTTTTTTTTCTTTTTCTTTTTTTTTAATGTGTAATAGTCTTTATTGAAACATACCCAAACAGTAGCCAGAGTAATCTCTATTTTTTAATTTTTATTTTATTAAGTCTTTTGAAAATGTAATATATTTAAATGTTCAAAAAATGTTAAAGTGGGAAGTAGTAAATAGATGACCCAATTTTCTAATGGGTTGCTGGTCTTTACCAATTGATAGAAGCTCCTGTTATGTTAAACGAGCCCTTTGTGATGAGGTTGCAAATTTATTTTCTCAATTTGTCTTTTTTCTTTTGACTTTTCTTGTAGTGGTTTTGCCAGGAGTTTACAAAAATTTTCATAGTCATCATCTTTTTTTTTTTCCTTGTAAATTTATTTATTTATTTTTGGGTGTGTTGGGTCTTCGTTGCTGCGTGCGGGCTGTCTCTAGTTGTGGCGAGCGGGGCTACTCTTGGTTGCAGTGCACGGGCTTCTCATTGTGGTGGCTTCTCTTGTTGTGGAGCATGGGCTCTAGGCACGTGGGCTTCAGTAGTTGTGGCATGAGGGCTCAGTTGTTGTGGCTCACGGGCTCTAGAGTGCAGGCTTAGTAGTTGTGGCCCACGGTCTTAGTTGCTCCGTGGCATGTGGGATCTTCCTGGACCAGGGATTGAACCTGTGTACCCTGCATTGGCAGGCGGATTCTTAACCACTGCGCCACCAGGGAAGCCCCTCATAGTCATCTTTTTTCAATCTTTTCTTTTAAAGCATTAAGAGATCATATTTTAGTTAGAAAGGTCTTCCACATTCCACGGTTACAAATAATTCTCTCAAGTTTTTTTCCTAGTAATTTTAGGGCTTCCTTCTTCTATATACATTTAAATCATTGATCCATTTGGAATTTATTCTTGTGTAAAATATTAGTTTACATCCAATTTATATTTTTCTAGATGGCTATCCAGTTATCCCAATACTATTTAATTCTGAATGTTTTCCCCATTGATTTAAGACACCACTCTTATTATTTATTGAATTATTACTTGCATTTGTTTATATTAGTGGGTTCTATTTTTTAAAAAAATTTATTAGAGTATAGTTGATTTACAATATTGTGTTAGTTTTGGGTGTACAGCAAAGTGAATCAGTTATACATATATGTATATCCACTCTTTTTTTTTAGATTCTTTTCCCATATAGGCCATTACAGAGCATTGAGTAGAGTTCCCTGTGCTCTACAGCAGGTTCTTATTAGTTATCTATTTTATATATAGATCCTTTCTTTTTTGTTGTCTTTATCAGGTTTTGGTATTATGAGCATTTTAGGTGTGTAAAATGAGTGTTTACTTGGGGTTCTCTAGAGAAGCAGATATACATACAGTATGGGAAGAGATATATGATGAGAAATTGGATCACACAATTACGGAGGCTGAGAAGTCCCGTGATCTACTGTCTGCAAACTGGAACCCAGGAAAGCGGGTGGTGTAATTCAGGCTGAGTCCAAAAGTCTGAGAACCAGGGCAGCCGGTGGCGTGGATTTCATCTGGGTCTGAAGGCCTGACAACAGGGGGCCAAGGGCAGGAGACTGATGACCCAGCTCTGCGGTCAGGCAGGAGGGGTCTAGTTCTTCCTTCCTCCACCTTTTTGTTTTATACAGACCCTCAATGGATTCAATGAGGCCTCCATCCCCCCTCCCCGCCCCACCTAACAGCGGGAAGGGCAAACTGCTTTAAAACTGAGTCACCCCTTCAAAGGCGAATTTCATGCGGAAACACCCGCACAGACACACCCAGAATAATGTTTAACCAAACATCTGGGTGCCCTGTGATCCAGTCAGGTTGGCACTTAAGATTTTAAGCTATTTCTCTGTTTGCTGCCTTTTCCTGTGCTTTAAAATAGTTTAAACAAAAGGCAGCATCTGTTTCTTGAAGGTCTGATAAAACTTACCTAGAAAACCATCAGGAACTTGGTGCCTTTTGAAGGGATGTTCTGACAACCATTTAAATTTCTGTTTATGGTTATTGATCTATTTAGGTTTTCCATCTCATCTTGTGTTACCTTTTGGGATACATATTCTCTAGAAAAATGGTTAATTTCTTTTAGTTTACAAAGATGTTGGGATAAAATTGTATCTAATTTAAAGCTTCTAATTCGTATCATTAAATAGCAAAAATTCAACCAAGTAAATTTTAAAGCTCTAACTGGCTTTATTGAACAATTAATGAATTAGGTAGCATCCCATCTACCAAGTAGAAAGGCACTTGGAGGAGCTGAACAAAAAGGAAGACGTTTATAGGCAGAAGGTGGGGGAGGGGGTAAGGAAAGAGTGGGCTACCTCACCTGCCTCTGGGGGATGGAAGGGGTCCACGTGGCTGTTACCTCATTGGTGCCAACCAGAAAATTCCGAACTGGCCAGTTAAGACCACTCTCCTGGGGAATATTGAAAGTGCACTTAGGTAAGGTACCAACCCATGGTTCGGTGACGCTGGCTCAGTGCAAGTGACAAGTGACTCCATTCTGGGCCGGTTGTTTCTTTTTGAAAGTATCTATGATTAGGTTCCCTTTCTCATGCCTGATATTTTGGTGAATCTCTCCCTTTCTTGGTCAGGCTTATCCAAGGTTTCTTCACTTCATCATTCTCTTCAAAGAACTAGCTGTTGGTTTTACTTATTGGTTCTCCCGTTCTTTGTTTCTAATTGTATCTTTAATTTTAATTAACTTAATGAAAATTTAATTTTATATGCTTTTATCAAGTCCATCCTCTTAATTTTTAAAAAGTTTACAAAAAGTTGAGTGCTTAGCATTTTTTCCGTTTATCTGCTTAGGAGTGATCTCACTTAAGGGTCTGCAGTTTTCTTCTAGGTGCAGCGTGGACTCTCACACGTTTTGATCTTTAGTGTTCTTACTGCCTCAGCCGTTGGGCTCAACTTCTGTTTGCTTTTACCTAGAATATAGAAGTGTTTTAAAGTATCCCCACTATCCCAACTAAAGATAGTTCCGGAATCTCACTGGCTTAAAACAGAAAGCTTTGCTTCCTGCTCTCAGTACACGTCCATGTGGGCTGGGGGCGGCTCTGCTCACTATGGTCACACATGGCAGTTGTCACCAGAGTATTGCCTCAGCTGTTGGGCTCAACTTCTGTTTGCTTTTACCTAGAATATAGAAGTGTTTTAAAGTATCCCCACGTTAAAAAATACACTAAACTCTTCTTGCCCTTTCACGCGGGCCCTTGCCCTCATCCTTAAAGCCCGGCTCAGATGTCTCTTCCCTGCAGAGCCTCCTTTCCGCATCTCCTGGCCTTGGTAGGTGCTGCTCTTTATTTTTTATTTGGAAAAAGGAGTTTTATTTTTTAAATTTAACAACTGATTGTGTTTTTTTTTTAAACATCTTTATTGGAGTATAATTGCTTTACAACGGTGTGTTAGTTTCCGCTTTATAACAACGTGAATCAGCTATACATATACATATGTTCCCATATCTCTTCCCTCTTGCGTCTCCCTCCCACCCTCCCTATCCCACCCCTCTAGGTGGTCACAAAGCACCGAGCTGATCTCCCTGTGCTATACGGCTGCTTCCCACTAGCTGTCTATTTTACGTTTGGTAGTGTATATATGTCCATGCCACTCTCTCATTTTGTCACAGTTTACCCTTCCCCCTCCCCATATCCTCAAGTCCATGCTCTAGTAGGTCTGTGTCTTTATTCCCATCTTACCCCTAGGTTCTTCATGACCCTTTTTTTTTTTCTTAGATTCCATATATATGTGTTAGCATACGGTATTTGTTTTTCTCTTTCTGACTTACTTCACTCTGTATGACAGACTGCTCCTTATTTTATATCATCTGTTGTCTGTTTCTTCCTTCTCACTACTGCTTTTGGGGTGTGTCAGCCAGGCTTGCCCTGGTGACAGATAGTTCCGGAATCTCACTGGCTTAAAACAGAAAGCTTTGCTTCCTGCTCTCAGTACACGTCCATGTGGGCTGGGGGCGGCTCTGCTCACTATGGTCACACATGGCAGTTGTCACCAGAGGATTGCCGGCCGCTCCCCCCCAGCACAAAGAAAGGCCCAGAAATGACCTGCATCCTTCCTCCCAGCTCAGGGGCTAGAGCTGGCGTGTGGCCCCGCCCAGTCTCAGGTGCTGCGCAGCGTCGCAGCGAGGCCGCAGAAGGTGAAGAGGTGCCGATCCCCGGTGTGGATATTCGTTCGGCATTAGAGACGATCATAGGAGCATCTCACCAGTGGGGACTCTGCTGGTCCACCGTTCTGTTGCCCAAAGCATTCAGCACGTGTGGGTAGAGAAATGGGTCACTCGGGACTCTTCCATGATAGAAACTCAACTCAAAATAGTCGAAATGGAGAGGGAATTGATTGGCTCACGTGATGGAAGAGCCCTGACGTGAGGCCTGGCTGCGTCCTGGCCCTGGAGCGGTGTGGTGAAGACCTGGTGTGTCTGTCTGTCTGTCTGTCTCCCACACCTCTGTCTGCTCACCCTCCAGCTGTCCGTGGTGGCTTCCTTCCAGGCAGGGTTTCCCTACATGTGGCTCCGGGAGCTGCTCGGTTATCCTCGGACTTAGGAATCCCAGCAGGAAGAACTTCTTTTGCTCAGTTGTCCAGTCAGAGTCCTGAGATGGAGCCCCTCCCTCTGCCGGGTCCCCTGCTGTACCCCGAATGACTGGGATGGGGGTGAGGCAGGGCGTGCATCCTGGGTCACACTCCCTCTCTTGTGTGGGGTTGGGCCAGGGGTAAGGGCTGGGAGGGTGATGCCCCAGGGAAACCATCCTTGCTGCTCTCGGGAGAGAGGGTGGATTCCGGTGGTCACCCGACGGATTGAGGGCCTGCTCTCCTGTCCCAGGTCTTTCCCTGCACTCAGCTGTTTCCACTGCGTAGTTGCACCCCAGCTTTGAGGAGTTTTTCCTGCATTTCTTGATCTTTGAATGAGTAGAGATTGGTAGTTCCTGCCAGTGGCACCGGCCTGTCTTCCGGAAGCCCACCATCTCCACCCCCGGAGGCTCTGCTGGGCACAGAGCAGGGTACTGTGTGGGCTCCAGGGAGCACTGTGGAGGTTCAGGGGGTGGGGGGACCCCACAGGGAGGGCTCCCCCACAAGGCCTCTTGCTTTGGGCTCGAGATGATCCTGTCGCCCGCTGAGCCGAGCCTCTTTCTGGGTGACTGGGTGGAGGGTGTTACTCTCCCGTGTGTGGGGCTCACCGAGCCCCAGCCTGACTTCCTAAGGTTCAGAGCTGCTGGGTGCATACCCTTTGAGTTCTCTACCAGAAGGGTTATTGCTGCGTCCTTGGCAGACAGGAGTGGATGCTTCAGCTGCTGGAGGACTCAGGGATTGAGCTCTGGTGCAGACGTGCGGTAGCAGCGTCATCTGGTTTTCAGCTCCCGTTCGGGGACCTGCAGATCTGCGTGGATGCAGCCTGTTGCCATTTGGTTTATTTAATTTGGATTTATCACCGCATTCATGTCACATTAACGTGATCGCCTTCACCCCAGGCTCCAAGCATTTGAAAACGTTGCCTCCCAAGACCTAACATAAGAGACTTAAATACCGGCTGATGTTTCACTTATGATGGAAACTCCTCCTGCTTCAGTATTTTACCAACCTATACAATTCCTTTGGAAATCTTAATGATATGCAGCTGTCACTTTAAGTGAGGTGCTCTGGCTTTCTGTTATGAATGATCCTTTTTATTTGTTCTGCAAAATTACCAGGGAGCAAAGGTCCATTCATCACCCTCCGCACGGGTGTGTGTGCGGGGCCGCTAGAGGGCCCTCCGTCTCCAGGTTTTGGAACCCGGCATGGCATTTCCCTGACCCGTAGTTTGCTTTTGAATGTTCTGGTGGCGTCAGGATTTTGGTGTGTCTGCTTAATAGACATAAAAGCGGCCGGGTAGAAGGGGCCATTGAAAATACACAACCCTGGTGTTTCCCAGAGCACACTGAGTTAGACGCTTGACGTGGTTGTGACCCCGTGTGCGGGCGACATGCTCGAGAGCATCCTCACTGACAGGCAGCTCGCCTGACCTGAGTCGTGTCATCCAGGACATCACGCAGCAGTGGAGAGAGTGAAGGATGTCGATTGAGCAGGGCATGGAAGTTAGCGGCCGGGAACCGAACACACCTGTGCGGCATCTGCCGGAGAGCCTGAGTGAGCGGTTCAGAGCCAAGGCCTCCAGGAGGGAGATCACGCTTCTGAGCCTGGTCTTTGAAGGTGACCCCAGCCTAGGGCTCTGGGCACGTCCCATACTTCCCACTCCTCTTGGGCCTGATTCGCCGAGACAGGGCACCTCTAGATTCCTTCAGTACTGAGACCAAACCCACTCCATCGACAGCATCCCTTTACCTCTTCCTAGATTCTGCTCACTTCCTCCATTCCTGTGATCAAAGTCTTCAAGAGGATGACTTTTTAAGCCCAAATAATTAGAAATAACGGCCTTTCAAACGGGTCGGCCTTGTGAATTCTGAGTGTCTGGAGTACCATTGAATGCTGAGTAATCCTTTATTTTCAAGGTCTGTCGGGGAAAGCTGTTTTTCACAATCTCTATTTAAATCACAGAAATTGTGTCTTTGGCTGTGACGACCCCTTCCTTCCCCCTGCCCTTGGGGCAAGCTGTTGGGCCCCATCCTGGAACATCCCCACAGTCCCGCCTTCCTGGTCCGAGGCCTGGCCCCTCCCTGCCTGGCCCTGAGCTGCCACGGTTGCTAAGCAACAGCCTCCTCTCCCTTCAGTTAAGCACAGGCAGGTCTGTCTGCAGGGCAGCCTTTTCCTCCACGAATCCCACTCATCAGGCCCTGCCAGCTGATTCTCTTTTCCTCCGTGCACCGCCCCCCCCCCCCCCCGCCCCAGAATGCGCAGCTATGTTCAAGCAGCAGCGCTCTCTGGAGGGCAGCTTGCACTGTGGGGTAAAGGGCTTGAATGTGTTCATGCATGGGGACCCCACCAGCCTTCCCAGGGAGGACAGTGGAGAGACCTCTGCTCTCTGCAGCCTGGAGGATGTCACCAAGCCTGCTGCCTGAGCTCTCTCGTGCCTGTGTACTTACTTTCTGTCTTTCTGTGATGCTCACCCACTCGACTCGTCAGAAGTGCTGTCTGAGAAGTGCTGACCTGAAAGGTAGCCCTTCTTGCCCTGGAGCGTGCAGTGGGCTTCGGGTCCTCGTGGTCTGCACACCTCCCCACTCCCCCCAGGCTGAATGCAGAGAAGCGTGGGATGCAGGTGTGTGACCTGGCGGGACGCGGACAGCCCAGGTTTGGGGCAGATCGCAAGCCCCCTCCTGGCCTTTTAGTCAAGTGTAGGGCATTCGGGCTTCTAGAAGCTGAACTGAAGAGAGGACTGGACACTTGAGCTTCTGTCGACAGTGCTTTTCAGCAAGTGGAGGCTGATCGGGGAGCAATAGGGTGTGGGGGAAATTCATCTTCAGACGGGGGCGCGGCGGCTGCAGCTGCAAACGTGTCTGTCTCAAGTACTCGGTGTGGCCCTGTCTGCGTCTGTCTGTGTCGCGGTTGGCTCGGGTGGCATGGCAACTGCTGACTCTGTCCCTTCCGAGGCTGAGGTTTCCCTGAGCTGCACAGAGCACCTGGCAAAGCTGTCGTCTTAGTCTCTGCGTTCTTCCTTTAACGACCAGGTGATTTGCCTGAAGCCAGAGCCGCGCGGCGCCACGGCCAGATGTGGACGGTATTCCCGGTGGGGTGACAGGAGGGCCCTATCTGGGGAGCCACCAGCATCCCCTGCCGCGGGGCCTCATCCTCTGCGACGGGCCGCCTGGTGCCATCGGTCCAGCCAGGAGCGTCGTCAGGCTCCAACTGGGACACAAAGACATACCCGATAACGATCAGTAAATTAGAATTCAAGTTATTTAAAATTCCACGGGTAGTACAGGAAAACAGGCTTACTCACATGTCTAAAGGGTGAGGTTCTAGCCCCTCACTGTTCCTACCATTCCACACATTTCAATGAATTTACCTGCAGACCTTCATCCACGTGTCGTTTTCTTTCTTTTCCTTTAACAGAGGTGGGATTCCCTTACGCGGGTTGCTTGGTAACTTGCTTTCCGCCCTGTAACTTGTCTTGGCAACGTCCCATGTCAGGACCCGCCCATCGACCTCCCCCTTTTTAATTGCTTCCGGGCTCCACACCCAGACGGACCGGCTTTAATTCAGGGCTTCCGTTTTCAGGAACACGTGGGCCGTCCTCATGGTTTCCCGTTTTCAGCGGTGCTGCGGCGAGGTTCTTGTGCGCGCGTCCTCGTGCGCGCTGCAGATGTCACCACGCACGCGGCCTTTGCACACACGTGAGGGCCCCATGGTTTGGTCTTGTCGGCCCCGGCAGCTCGCAGCCTGGTCGTGCTCAGTGGCGGAAGGCGGGCTTCCCAGTCAGACCTCCACACCTCCGTCGTGGCTTTTGGGGGGCCTGGAGGAATGACAGTGACGCCTCTGGAGGACACTGTGTTGTCCGGGCAAGACCGTTAGATTGTGTAGTTTGCGAAGCAACTTAATCAGCGACCGCCGCATGGAACATTAGAACAGAAAGGTTTGAAACCAAGTTATTTTGTGGTTTTGATGTATTTTCTCACAGCCCGTGCCTCGCTGGGGTGTGTGGGTTTGGGCCCTGGGATCCCCAGCAGGCACTGCTTTCATCCGCTGCAAAGCCTTTTTTGTGCGGTTGGTTGTCTAGGAGGTTAAGATTGTGTAAGTCAGGATGTAAAGAATCACCTCAAACACACCACGCGGTACCCAGCTTAGACGACCTGGGGAGATGATAAAGAGCGCGTGAGGAGATAAAGAGCGCGTGAGGAGATAAAGAGCGCGTGAGGAGATAAAGAGCGCGTGAGGAGTTTAGCGGGCTCGGAGGGTTAACTTTCCGCAGGGTTCAGAGCTTCCGCAGCTAGAGGACACGCGCCCGGCTCCCAAACGCCAGGCTTCTCTGAGCAGAGGAAAACGGAGCCATTTCCTGCAGGCTTTTCCTCGCTGCCAAAGTCAACCCGTGTAGTTTTTTAATTTTCTTTTTTAACATCTTTATTGGGGTAACCCGTGTAGTTTTCAGTCTCCTTTCAGGGTGGAACAAAGGAGAATCCGGCGTGCTGCTCTTCTGTTTCATCTTCTAGACTGTTCCGGGTGGCGGGGTGGTGGTGGGGATGAGTGGCTGCACGGAGCCCTGAGCTGCCTGGGGAGAGGCACGTGGCTTCAAGGACAGTGGGGCCCTGGCAGAATCCTGGTCTGCGTTTTGCTTCTCGCGAGATGACATCTTTCCTGGGAAGCGAAGCTAACTCCCTCCAAAGGGAGCTCGTTTCAGGAACCGGAGGCTCCCTGGGCTAGAGGGCACCGAGTTCTTTGGAATCACATTAACTTGGCTTTGAGAAAGGAGCTGGGCTGGTGAGGGGCTGGAGAGCCTGTAGCTCAGCTCAGGTGGGACCAGCGGAGTTGGGGGCCTCCCTCCACGCCGCCCCCCACTTTCCCCGCTCCTTATTCCTCATCAGCTGGATCTCTCCTCCTGGGGTGAGCCTGCAGTGACTTCTCCAGGTGGATTCCGAGGTGGCTGGAAGGGGCTTTGGTGGCATGTCGGCCCCAGGGCACAGCAGGGCCGGCTACGGGGGTGCTTCGCACGTGCGGTTCCTGCCTGGTGGCTGAAGCTGCGCTGTGGTGGGATTCAGGGCTGCCAGGGGAGTCGGGCGTCCTCCCTTCAGACTGCACAGCATTCAGAGTCACGGCCCTCATGTGCACTGGCTGGTCGGTAGGTGCTAGGTGCTGCCCGTGCCTGCCCCGTGCCGTGTGCACTGGGGCTTGGGGGCCACGGGGTCAGGTGAGCTGCTCATGGGCACCGCCTGGTCCGGGGCTCAGACGTGGCTGTGCAGGGACTTGGGCAGCAGAGACCACCGGGGAGGGAGGGAGGGCCAAGTGCGGGCAGTCAGGGCCACACGCGGGTGACAGGAGCAGGGCTAGTTACCTGGGCGGGGCGGGGCATGATTTCTCAGGGCCCAGGACGTCCTGAAGTCCAGCCGGCGGTTGCGTCCACATGCAGCGGCCAGAGTCGGGTCACTGTGAAGGGGACCGAGGTGCATTAGGAAGGCGCGGTCCTCAGGGAGACCAGACGTGTCACCTCGGACAGGTGCCCGGTCCCACCTGGGCCTTCAGGGGAGCGGAGGGGGCCGTGTCAGGATGGGCCCCGGTCAGCGGGCAGCCCCACCGTTGACTGGAGGCGGTGATGTTGGCGGCTGACGGCAGAAGAAGCGTGCGTATATGGGCTGATGGGGAGTTGATGGGTGGCCCCAGACGCCGGAGCACAGTGCTGAGAGTCTGGGGGTTTCAGGGACTAGAGTGATGTCTGAACTCCTAGACAGGAGTGCAGGGCCTGGGATCGGGGTGGAAACAGCACAGGCAGACTCCAGCCCGGTCTTGCCCTGGGCCACTGTGCGGTGACTGTGCTCGGCGGGTGGGGACAGCGCCGTGGGAGTGGTTGCTCCCTCTGCAGTTGGGCACCTCAGGTGCTGCAGGAACCAGCCTCGCATCGCCCAGGGCAGGGGCGCCCTCGGCCCTCGCTCCAGGGACCCTGTGGAGGGCCAACCTCGACTCTTCCCGGTACGAACATGCCTGCACTCACACCCCTAGAGTGAGTGGGCCTCAGGGGAGGGCTGTGAGTGATGGGAGAGCCGGAGCGCCCAGCCGTGCGTGCGTCTGTTTAGAAGTTTCTTATGTAACAGAACAGCAAGTGGGCCCCAGCCAGGGAAGCACCGGCCCAGGCAGGCATGAGAGCCGGGCCCCACGAAGGCAGGGGAGGGTGAGCAGGGGAAAGGACGGGTGAGCCTTGAGGTGAGCGCAGGAGAGCCTCAGGTGTCTGACAGCCTCACGTCTCCCTGAGCGCACACGGAGTGAGCCTCATGAGCAGGGAGGAGGTCGAGGAAGTGGGCAGCGAACTCGGGCTCCATCCTGCAGGTGGTGACTGGGGACAAGCGCCCTGGGTCTGCTCGCCAAGCACTGGGGCTGCCCAGTGGCCGCTGCCCAGCTCCGAGCACCGGTTACCGTCGAGGGGAGGCTCGCGCCAGGCCTGCCTGAGCCGGGCTCCGGTGCCCTTGCCCCACCCAGGCTGATGGCCCCTCCCCGGCCCCTGTGCTTCCTCCCAGGCCTGCCAGCACCACCGCCCCGGGGGCTCACCACCCCCCAGGACTCACCAGTGGGACCAGGGGTAAGTCCAGGCCCGAGAGGCCTGTTTCGGAATTCCACAGTCAAGTATTTAAAGGTTCTGGGGGCGGGAAAGGCCCCTTTGCATCTTGAAGAACAGTTGATGTCCTGTTTACTTGTGGGGGCTGGGAAGCGTCCCAGTGAGCCAGAGGGGAGGGGCCCCCAGGTGTCGGTGCAGGTGTCCTCAGCCGCCCTCCTGCCTGTCTCCGCGGCGGGTCCCTAGCGCGCTGCTCCCAGCGCCGGCTGTCAGGGCCGTGGCTTCTGCTGCTTGTTAATGATCCTGCAGTTGCCATGGAAGGCCTGTGTCCGCACTCAAGCTGATGTGTTCTCTCGCAATTATGTCTGACGGCTGGGAATCTTTCAGGACTGAATGGCCTTTTTTCCCCTTCTGGGACGCGGAGGAGTGCTCTTCGCAGCCTCCTCTCCTGACCCTCTGCCAGGAGAGGGCGCTGGTGAGGCCGTGGCTTCCCCAGGCAGCAGCCGGGCAGGTGCGCTGAGCAGCTAGTGCTGGAGGGGACAGGGCGGCAGCAACAGAGGCCAGCACGTTGGTGGGCCTGTTGGAGAGCAGACGTCACCTCTAGGAGCTGCGGCCGCCCCTCAGGGATCCTGAGCCGGGTCTGCCCGTGGCTCGGGGCTGGCTCTGGCCAGCGTGGTTTTTGAATGAGGTCAGAGTTGGCTTGTCCTCCTGATGACCTTGTCTGCCAACATCACCCGGGACGTTGACTTTCTGGAAAGGTTGAATGATTCGGTATCCAGGGCTGTCCCCAGGATGTGGCTTTAATGTGGACCGTGCAGCTGGGAAACTGGACCAGAAGTGAATGTGGTGTTTGCCCGAAGACACGTGTTTGGGGACAGCCTCCCGGCCCCTGCTGGCCTGTCCCAGCATTTCCCCTCCAGCGGTCGGCATGGTGCCCCTAAGTGCTGAGGGGCCACAGGGCAGCACCTCCAGCCCCAGAGGCAGGAGGCGCTCACGGCGGCTTGTGGGCTCTGAGGGGAGCTGAGCAGACCGTAAATTCTTCTCTGCCCCTAAGATGCTGCCCGGATCCCCCAGTGCCCCTCGCCCATTTCTTCCACACCTCATCATGGGTTGGGTCCTTCTCTGTACCAGCACCAGCCCCCCCCGCCCCCCCCCCGCCCCCGGGCCAGCTGTCGCTGCTGACGACAGACGTCTCATTTGTTAACGTGTACATCATAAATAGAGACCAGGATTTGAGAGACGGGTCTTCAGCAGAGCGAGGGCCCTCCACCTCTTCACACCAGCCTTTCAGTGCAATGTTCGTTTTCCTCACGTTTGTCACATTTACCTGACCCTGTGCCGGGTACCTTGCCAAGCCCTTTCTCACCGTAGGCCTGTGACCTAGGTACTGTTAGCACCGCCATTTTACAGATGAGGAGACTGAGGCAAGACCAAGTTAGTTAGGCGAGTTGCCCACGTCACGTGGCAGTGAAGTGGTGGAGTGGGGCTTCCAGGGCCCACGTCAGCTGCCATCACGGTCACTGCCTTAACGGGCGGGTTCGTGTCGTAGGAACACAGGTGGTTAGAATCAGAAGGGGTCTTGGAGAAGTTCAGTCCAGGGGTGGAGGTGAAACCCAGAGAGGTTCAGAGACAAGCCGGCCCTGCAGCCCGAGTGTCAGAGAACCCACCCGGCTTCCCTGGCCATTTCCCCTTCTCCACTTGCTTTTCCTTGTTAGTAATATTTTTATTCAAATATTACGACGTGGGAGAAACCACAGAATTGCCCCTCTCGGTAGTTAGAGAAGAAGCAATTAGACGTGATGCCGGGTTCCAGGAGATTCCAGACCTCACTGCTCCCTGTGGCCGCATCAGAGTCCTCCCTCCCTTCCTTCCCAGGGGCCTGTGCCAGCGGGCGGTGGGAGGGGCTTTGTGAAGGTACTGGGGTGCATTTTGTCGTCTTACCCAAGCTTTCTTCCCTTCAGCTGTCGCTTTCCCAGCTGGCGGCTTCCCCACAGTCCCCAGCTCAGCGCCGCTCGGCCGAAGCCTCCTCAAAGCCACCGGGGAGCCCCACGCTCTCCCTGGCCCCGGGGGTAAGTAGGCTGCCCCTCCTCTCGCCTGCCTCCTTCCAGGAAATGGCTCCAAGCTCCTGACTTCTGTGGCAGTCTCTGACTTCGTGAGCTGCCCTGGTCCTTGGCGAGGTGACCAAGACCTTCCTGGGTTCTCTGTTGCGGGCGTTGGGATGGGGGCTGGACGCCACCTCCTTGCAGCTTTAGATCTTTGCCGCCGTCCGTCTCGGTGGCCAAGGGTATTTGGTCTGGGAGCTTTTCCTGCCACGGGGCTTGATTTAGGCTTTGCTCTACCTGCGAGACAAAGGAACAGCGCCCTTAGACCTCTGAACGTGAGAGGAAAGGGGAGGTTTCGCTGGAGACGTAAAGAGAGGTCAGTCCAAGTTGCCAGCTCCCCCTCCAGGACGCTCGCCCTGCGGCTGGAGGAGAGTTTGTGAAGCCCACCGTCCCCGATCCCAGTGGAGCTAGTGGGCTAAAATAGGCCTGTTTCCTCCTACTGAACTTGGGGGACTCACGTAGAGTTTGCTGGTTCACCTGCAAACTTCAGTCTTGCCTTGGAAGTCTGCTGAGGAAAAATGGTTCCATTTAATTACTTCCTTGAAAACCCTCACGGTGAAGTGCCTCATTCTAAACTATATCTGGGCTCGTGTCATTATGAAGAGCCTTCATCTCTTCTGTTACCGGCGCCTGAGGCCCGTGTTCCTCGCCTCCGGTCACGTGGGGCTCCTTCTGAATGAAACGGGAAGCTTGGGAAGCCAGTTGGAGAGAGAGCGTCCCAGACCCCGTCAGGCTCTTCCTTTAGACGGAGGCGGGCGGAGGGTGCCGGTGAAAGCCTAGAGCATTCGGTGACATGGGGACAGGGAAGCGTTTACACAAGCTCGGGGGCTCCGTCCCACAGTCTCCCTAGCATTATTGGAGATGGTTTCATCTTTCTGTTCCGTAGACGTGGTTTTGATGTTAATTCGCCTTCTCAGGCAGCAGATGTCTCCTGTGCTACTGGGCTGTTCAAAAAAATTATGATTCCTTCCTCGTTGCTTTTCGACTCACATAAGACACAGGATGCCCCGGTGAATTTGAATTTCAGATAAACAATACTTTCCAGTATAAGTGTGTCCCAGATATTGCATGGGATATTCTTATACTGAAATTATTCATCGCTTCCCTGAAATTCCAGTGCAGCTGAGCCTCCTGTGTTTTCGTTTGCAATGTGACAGAGGCGGTTCACCCACGAGCCCCAAGTCCAGGCACCCTTGGTGCCTGGGTTGGCCTCACCTGGGGCCCCACTGTGTTCGGCAGGAGTTCCCCTTGGAGGGCAGGATTTCTCACCTGGAGGCTGACCTGAGCCAAACGGCCTTGGTCCCGGGCACCTCCACTGCTGAGCAGTTGCAGGAGCTGCCTTTCACACCTGTGCACGCCCCGATCATCGTGGGAGCCCGGACCAGGAGGTGAGGGGCAGGTCTGGGAGGGCCCAGGGCAAGTGCTGTGTGATCAAGACCCTTCGACCCCCTGAGCGGTGGGCTTTCCTAGAGAGCTGGCTTTCCGGGTCCTGCCTCTTGGTTGGCCCTTTCCTGGAGGCTGGCTCAGGAGGCCTTCTGTTGCAGCTCTGGAGGGAAGCCGTCACGAGCCTCCCTAGCGCTGCTGCGGTCCGCCGGCTTTCCCGAGATTCTGGACGCCAACAAGCAACCCGCCGAGGCCGTGGATCCTACAGATCCCGTGAAGTTCAACCCTCAGAAGGAAGAATCAGACTGTCTGCAAGGCAACGAGATAGTGCTACAGTTTCTTGCCTTTAGCAGGTAAACGCTTGACTATTTGGTCTGTTGCTCTTTTCCTGGCTTTCGCAGTTCTTGCGCTGAGGAAGAACTTTGTGGCTCTGGGAGAATACTATGATCCGGTCTTAAGGGGACTGCGGAATGCCCTCTGTCTTTATTTTCGTTTGGCTGGGACCCACCCACTACCATTTCCAAATGCTGTAAAACGTGCTTTGACCGATCTCCTGTGGTCCTTAGTTACAGCGTGGACAGAGTGTTGCCCTGTCCTTGGGTACTGGTGTAGCCCCGAGATCTGGGCTCTCCAGCCATGCCTGAAGTGGGGGGATGCCCGGCGGGCTCCCCGAGGTCACAGTAGGGCTGCTGGTGTGGATGAAGGAGGCGGCCTCTCACCTGCTGTCTCCCTGCGAGTGTGTGACAGAAGCCCGGGTTCTCCGCCCGGACCCTTGATTAACTCGGAGCTGTCGTTGGATCCAGGGTGTCCCAGGACGACCAGGCAGCGCCGTGGCCACAGACTGTGTATTTCACCTTCCAGTTCTACCGCTTCCCCCCCGAGACAACGCCGCGGCTGCAGCTGGTTGAGCTGGACGAGGCCGGGAAGAGCAGCTCGGCCTCCCTGCCCCACCTCCTCGTCCTGATTCACAAGGACGGCTCCTTTGATGCGGGTGAGCGCTGGGCCCCCGGCAAATGCGAAATCCAGGGCCAAGCTTTGTCTGCGAATTTTCTTATTTAGAAAATGTTGAACAGTGAAAAACTTCAAACACGTTCACAGTTTGAGAGAACAGCGCAGTAAATCAGTGCCCCTGCCCCTTACCTCTGACAGTTATCGGTGACATCCCTGTCTAGGTCCCTCCCCGAACCAGGGCTGTTCGATGCAAATTCCAGATGTTATATGATTTCATCTATAGAGATTTCCTTATGTAGATCTAAAAAAGTAGGGTCTTTTTTAAAATACATAAACTCAATAATATTACCCCATCTAAAATTAATGCTGACTTAATATTATAACTTAATACCTAGCCAATGTTAACATTTCCCCAGTAACTTCATAAAGTTTTTTAATAGTTTGTTCAAATCGGGATCTCGGTGCGGCCTGCGCGCTGGGCTGGCGCGGCTCCCCAGCCTCCTTCTGCCGCAGCTGTCGTCACCACCCTGCCTCTGTTTTTTCGCTTTAATTTATTTGTTGAAGTCGCCACGTTGCTGGTGCCCTAGAGCCTCCCAGTGTCTGCACTTCGGTTTTGCGGCCCAGTGGTGACGTCTGCGGTGTTCCTCTATCGCCTGTTTTGCCTGTAAATTGGAGTTAGATCTAGATGTGTGAGCAGATGCGTGCTTTTGGCTTGGGGCAAGGCGTCTGTATTGCTGGTGGTGCGTCCCCATCTCTGCAGCAGCACGAGGCCTGGGTTGCTTCTCATGCCCCATCAGTGACCATCCAGACTGCTGCTTATGGAGTGATCGCTTCACTCAAGGCTACACAGTGGTGATGTTTTACTCCTAGAACACTTCTTCGTGTATCAGCTGGAATGCTTCCTTAAAACGAAACTTCTCCTCACCAATTCTTTGGTTGCCTTGAGGTGCGATTCATATAGAGAAGGCAGAATAATGCTTGATTTTCTTCTCTTTTGTTTGCTAATTTTTAAAATAGTGAGACAGTTCCCAGCATCCTTCAAGGGTGGGGCCAATGGCTTTTTTTTTCTGATATCATTATCAACTGATGGATTTAAACTGCAGTGGACTGAACATACCAAATATGTTGTTGTTTTTGGTGGCCAGTTGTCCTGTCTTTGGCCAGTCGCACGGCTCGTAAGGGACATACCTGGGGTCTGAACCACTGCTGCCTCTTGAGTAGAACTTAACAGGTGGAAAAAGACGTGTTCAAATATTAAATGAAATTAGTTTAACAACATTAACATCAGACAAAAGTGACAAAAGGCAAAGGCATTGCTGGGGATCAAGAAGCCTATTAAATAATAATTAAGGGAATAATTCACTAGGAAAAAATGATTCTGAATCCGTGAACTTCTAACAACCACAGCTGCCAAAGATAAAGGACAAATTGATGGACTTTCTAAGGGGAAACTGACAAACCTACAATCGTAGGAGGTTTTGACACACTTCTGTCAGTAAATTGATTGATCAAGCAGAAAAAGAATTAATGAGAATATTATAAAATACAGTTTAAAGAGATGATCTTGTAGAACCTGTACAACCAATTTAGAGAATATGTGTTATTTTCAAGTAGCCTCTGAAACTTATAAAAACTGATTATTCATATATGTGTGTATATATATTATTATTCATATATGTGTGTATATATATTCATATGTATCTTAGGCCACCAAGCAGGTATTGCCATATACCAAGAGACCCTATATCTAATCTAATTTTATAGCATTCTTTGACCATAATACCTCAAGGTCAGAAATCATTCACTGCCCTCCCCCTGGAAGGCTCCAAACTGCTGGCTCTTTTTGAATTTTAAAACATATTTCTAATTTTCCCTAGGTAAATGAAGAAATCAATGTAGAAATGGCTGCTTAAAACTGAATGACAAAATAATATTGCATATCAAAACTAATAAGTAAAGTGGCCTCAGCCATAAAAAGGAACGAAATTGGGTCATTTGTAGAGACGTGGATGGGCCTAGAGACTGTCATACAGGGTGAAGTAAGTTAGAAAGAGAAAAACAAATATCGTATATCAACACATATGTGTGGACTCTAGAAAAATGGTACAGATGATCTGATTTGCAAAGCAGAAATAGAGACACAGACATACAGAACAAACGTATGGATACCGGGCTTCCCTGGTGGCGCAGTGGTTGAGAGGCTGCCTGCCGATGCAGGGGACACGGGTTCATGCCCCGGTCCGGGAAGATCCCACATGCCGCGGAGCGGCTGGGCCCGTGAGCCATGGCCGCTGAGCCTGCGCGTCCGGAGCCTGTGCTCCGCAACAGGAGAGGCCACAACAGTGAGAGGCCCGCGTACCGCAAAAAAAAAAAAAAAAAAAAAAAAGAGATCCTTTAGGGCTTCCCTGGTGGCGCAGTGGTTGAGAGTTCGCCTGCCAATGCAGGGGACATGAGTTCATGCCCCGGTCCGGGAGGATCCCACATGCCGCGGAGCGGCTGGGTCCATGAGCCAAGGCCACTGAGCCTGCGTGCCCGGAGCCTGCGCATCCGGAGCCTGTGCTCCGCAACGGAAGAGGCCACAACAGTGAGATGCCCGCGTACCGCAAAAAAAAAAAAAAGTATGGATACCAAGGGGGAAGGGGGTAGGTGGGTTGAATTGGGAGATCGGGATTGACATGTATACATTATTGATACTATGTATAAAATAAATAACTAATGAGAACCTACTGTATAGCACAGGAAACTCTGCTCAATGCTCTATGGTGGCCTAAATGGGAAGGAAATCCGAAAAAGAGGGGATATATGTATACGTATAGCTGATTCACTTTGCTGTACAGTAGAAACTAACTCAACATTGTAAAGCAACTATACTCCAATAAAAAGTAACTTAAAAAAAAAGCAAATAAGTAAAATGGTAATTACAGGGACATTTGCAGCTTCAGATGCTTCTATTGTTGGTAAAGAAGTAAGTATCTTTTAACATGCTGATCTCATTGTTCAGCTCAAGAAGTTTGGTGAAAAAAAAACAGAGCAAACCCAATAAAGTAGAAGGAAAGAAATTAGAAAATGAGCATAAATGCTTAGAAAACGAAGAAATAGTGGGAAGTGTCAGCCAGATCGTTCGGTGCGAGAAGTCATGGGTGCAGCAGGTGATGCTCCGTTCCCTTGTCCAGGGTCAGAATCAGTGCGGAGAGTCGGAGCCGTTGTGGGAATGGGGTTAGCCCGAGAGCCCGTGGTGCTAGCCGTGCCCCCATCAGGTGAGCGGCAGGCAGAGGTCGGGCTGGGCAGCCGCCGTCAACCTTGAACCTGCGCCCCCCGCTTGCCTGTGGACCCCGGCCTCCTCTCTTCCTGCGGACAAATCTGAAAAGAAAGGGGAAGGGGTGAGAAGCTTGGGCTCTGCTTCTTCCCCCAAACCCACCAGTCGATGAGCTGCCCTTGCCCTGGGAGGAGAGTGTGCTGGGCAGAGGGTGGCACGGGCCGTCCCTCTGCACGGAGGTAGGGCTGGGGACGATGTGTTCCTGCAACCTTCCTCTGTTTTGTTCTCTCAGCTCACATAACCGTTGAGTTTATGGCCAGCGGGGCTGTGGCCCTCCTTAGGGGAGGGGACCAGTCACCACTGGGGAGGAGACCAGTCACCACTGGGGGTGTTTCCCAGCCTTCCTGGGACCACTGCTCCCAAACCCACCACCTTTCCTTTGCCAGTCCCCCCAGGACCAGCAGTGGATAGTTTAGCCTATGTTCCCAGAAGGCTCTGAAATGGATCAGAATAATGCCTGGATTTCAGGGCCCCTCTGCACGCATTGCTGACCGTTCATTCCCTATTCTGTTTCCCGTGCTAAATGCTATCCAGTCACTTGATCCAGTGGAGCTCATCGGAGCTTCTGCAGTGAGGTTAAATGATAGTGTTAAGATAATTCAACAAAAAAGGCCAACCACTTAGAGATGCTTCTGATTTGACTGTAAACCCCTTTCCACTATGAATTGCCCAGAGAGAAATTAGTCCAAAAATTAAATTGCCCTGCAAGTGGAAGTCCAAAGAAATTAAAATCCAGAATCGAATTTTCTTGTCATGGTGAATTAAAATTCAGAGTCCACAAAGGCTTTGCAATTTCTTACACAGCTGAGTCTTGGCCAAAGATGCCTCTGACTGAGCAGATCTGGGCTTCCTTTGGCAGCCCAGACTTGGGGGTTCTCTCCGGATGGACCGGGTTCCTCAAGACCTCAGAAGGTTGAGCTGGCTCAGCACCGAGTCTTTCATGGGCCTCACTTAAGACGTTTTCTTTTGTTGTTGAAATATAACATGCATACAACAAAGTGCACCATTCCATGAATTTTTTTTTAATAAATGTATTTATTTATTTATTTATTTTTGGCTGTGCTGGGTCTTCGCTGCTGCACGTGGGCTTTCTTTTTAGTTGCGGTGAGCGGGGGCTACTCTTTGTTGTGGTGCGCGGACTTCTCATTACGGTGGCTTGTCCTGTTGTGGAGCACGGGCTCTAGGTGCGTGGGCTTCAGTAGTTGTGGCACGTGGGCTCAGTAGTTGTGGCTCGCGGGCTCAGTAGATGTGGCGCATGGACTCTAGAGCATGGGCTCAGTAGTTGTGGTGCACAGGCTCAATAGTTGTGGCTTGTGGGCTCAGTAGTTGTGGCTCACGGGCTCTAGAGTGTGGCCTCAGTAGTTGTGGCACATGGGCTCAGTAGTTGTGGCACCCAGGCTAAGTAGTTGTGGCTCATAGGCTCAGTAGTTGTGGCTCATGGGCTCAGTAGATGTGGCACACGGGCTCTAGAGCACGAGCTCAGTAGTTGTGGTGCACGGGCTCTAGAGCGCAGGCTCAGTAGTTGTGGTGCACGGGCTTAGTTGCTCTGCAGCATGTGGGATCTTCCCGGACCAGGGCTCGAACCCGTGTCCCCTGCATTGGCAGGTGGATTCTCAACCACTGCACCCCCAGGGAAGCCCCGTGAATTTTTAAGGATGGTTAGACCTTATTTGTTAGAGCAGCTCTAGATTTACAGAGAAACTGAGCCGTTAGCCCAGAGCCCCGTGTACTCCCACCCCGCCCCGTCTCCTCTGTTAGCAACTTCTTATGTTCACGATGAGCCAATATTGGTACCGTGTTGTTAACTGAAGCTCAGAGTTCACATTAAGGTTTACTCTCCCCACGTTGTACATTATATGGATCTTGACAAACGTGTAACATCATATATCCACTGTTACAGTGTCACCCAGAGTAATTTCACTGCCCTAAAAATCCCCTGTGCTGCACCCTGCCAGCTACTGATCTTTTTACTGTCTCCATAGTTTTGCCTTTGCCAAGATGTCATATAGTTGAAATTATATAGGGTATGCTTTTCAGATGGCTTCTTTTGCTTAGTAATATGCACTTAAGGTTCCTCCATGGCTTTTCGTGGCTTGATAGCACGTTTATTTTTGGCACCGAATGATACTCTGGACGTACCTCAGTTTATTTATCCATTCACCTGCCAAAGGGCATCTTGGTGGCTTCCAGTTTGTTGTTCGGGATTTTGTGTGGACATACATTTTCAACTAATTTGGGTAAATACCTAGGAGCCCAATTGCTGGATCGTGTAGTAAAGGTATGTTAAGTTTTGAGAGAAACTGCCCAACTGTCTTCCAAAGTGGCTGCACCATTTTGCATTCCCACCAGCAGTGAATGAGAGTTCCTGCTGCTCCACGTTCTTGCCAACATTTGATGCTGTCAGTGTCCTGGATTTGGGCCATCCAAGTAGGTGTGTAGTGGTAGCTCATTGTTTTAATTTACAATTCCCTAATGACAGATGATGTAGTGTGTCTTTCCATCTGCTTACTTGTTATCTGCGTATCTTCTTTGGTGAGATGTCTGTTCGGATCTTCAGCGCATTTTTAAATTGGATTTAATTTAAATTGGATTTAATATTGTTTTCATATGTGTTGTGTTTTAAGAGTTCTTTGTATATTTTGGATACAGATCCTTTATCATATATGTGTTTTGCAACTATTTTCTCCCAGCTTGTGGCTTATCTTTTTCATTCTCCTAATGGTGTCTTTCTCAGAAAAGAGGTTTTAAATTTTAATGACCAGCTTATCAATTATTTCTTTTATGAATCGTGCTTTTGGTGTTGTAGCTAAAAAGTCATCACCAAATCTGAAAGGTCACCTAGATTTTTTCCTATGTTATCTTCTAGGAGTTTGATAGTTTTGCATTTTACATTACAAAAATTAACATTTTGAGTTAATTTTTGTAAAAGGTGTAATTTTTACAAAGTGAACACATCTGTGTAGCTACCACCCAATTCGGATGGGGCTGTAGAGCATTACACAGCAACCCCCCACCCCAGTTGTTGACCTCCCCCAAGGGTAACGGCTCTTCTGAATTCTATCACTCTGCATCAGTTTTACTTGTTTTTTTTTTTTTTTTTGCGGTACGCGGGCCTCTCACTGTTGTGGCCTCTCCCGTTGCGGAGCACAGGCTCCAGACGCGCAGGCTCAGCGGCCATGGCTCACGGGCCCAGCCGCTCCGCGGCATGTGGGATCTTCCCGGACCGGGGCACGAACCCGCGTCCCCTGCATCGGCAGGCGGACTCTCAAACACTGCGCCACCAGGGAAGCCCAGTTTTACCTGTTTTCTGAACTTAAACGGGTCGTATTATCCATACCATTTTGAATCTAACTTCTTTCGCTCAACCTCATGTCTGGGAGATTCCTCCATGTTGCTGTATGTAGCAGTAGTTTGTCCGTGATCTTGGCTGTATAGAAACCCATTGTCCGAATATTCCACAATGTTTACCCATTCTGCTGTTCACAGGCCTTTGAATCATTTCCAGGTTTTGGCTCTTTTGAACAATGCTGCTATGAACATATTTAAAACATTGTGAAATGATCAGCCCAACAAGTCTAGGTAGCATCCATCATTGAACATAATTATAAAATTCTGTTTTTCTTGTGACGAGAACTTTTACGATCTACTCTCTTAGCACCTTTCAAATACGCAACACGGTGTTATTAACTGTCATCACCGTGCTGTGCATCACATCCCCGTGACTTACTTATTTTATAACTGGATGTTTGTACCTTTTGGCCCCCTTCACCCATTTTGCCCACCCCCCGCCCCACCTCTTGCAACTACCAGTCTGCTTTCTGTATTTAACGAGCCTGATTGTTTTTAAAAAGATTTCACGTATGAGTGAAATCATATGGTATTTGTCTTTCTCTAATCCATCCACGTCGTCACAGATGTCAAGATTCCCTTCTTTTTAACGGCTGAGTAATATTTTGTATATATATATATACTGCATTTTCTTTATCTGTTCGTCCGTAGGTAGACACTTCGGTAGCTTCCACGTCTTGGCTATTATAAATAATGCTGCAATGAACATGGCGGGGGCAGGGTGCAGATTTCTTTTCTAGTTAGTATTTTTGTTTTCTTTGGTTAAATACCCAGGAGTGGGATTGCTGGATCATGTGGTAACTCTATTTTTACGTTTTTTGAGGAACCTCCAAAAAAGGTTTGGAGGAGGCTTTCATAGTGGCTGTACCACTTAACATTCCCAGCAACAGTGGACGAGGGTTCCCTTTTCTCCACTCTCTTGCCTTTTTAAGAATATACGATCGTTCTTTTGGTGCACATGTGTGTGTGTGCATCTGCGTGGGTCTGTGCCTGGGACTGAAGCTGCTGGGTCCCGGGGCAGCACAGGTCTAGCTTTGGTGCATTCCCTCTCCAGTGCTGTGCCAGCTGACACACCCACTGGAGTAGACGGAAAGTCTGAGCTGCCTGTGTCCTTGCTGGTTGTGTAATGTGTGTGGCTTTGTTGGTTTCTTTCACGTGACCTCCTGGTGGGCATGTGCCGGCATCTCCTGGCTGACCGATGACCTTCCACACGCTGTTGCCTTCGGCAGAGCCTCTTTTGCACTGCTTTGCCCATTTTTTCTTGTGTTGTCTGTTTCTCGGTGTTCGTAGGTGTTATGTATATATCCGGATCCCAGTCTTTCTTCAGATGTTACAAACATCTCCTCCCGCTCTGTGCCTTGCCTTTGACTGTGTTAATGGTATCTTTTTGGTTAACAGTAGTTTTCCATGAAAATTACGTCCAATTTATCAGTCTTCTCCTTAATGGGCAGATTTCCTAAGCTACACCCAAAATGAGTTTGTCTCCACAAAGTCTTGAAGATATCCTCCTATGTTACCTTCTAGAAGCCTCTTTTCCCTTTTTATCTTCAGATCTAGAATTCATCTGGAATTGATTTTGTGTATCCTGTGAGGTAGGGACTGAGGTTTGTGACCTTCATAAAGAATGCAGAGAGTTAATAGGACATAAAAGATTTTAAAAGCATTGGCTCCACACCCACCAAGCTTACGAAGTGAGTCATTTCTCAGCCTGGAATACTTATTTTAAGCAGAACGTTATTCCCAGAATCCAAAGTTTGGTTTTGCCAAAGATGATAGCAGAGACTCAGGGGGGCATGAGGCCAGAGAGAAAAAGCCCTGGTCTCAGCTCTGCCACACAATCGCTCTTTTCTGATGGATGGACCCACTTATGGAAAGTGGCATTTGAGACGTTGTTGTCTTCTGGCAAAGTCTGGACGTTTACAGTCTTGGCAGCCCTGACCACCAGTTCTCGTGGAGGGTCACCGCTTCCCCTCCAGGTCTGCGTCCTGGTGCCCAGAGTCCATGATGTGGCTCCCACACGCCCTTGTGGGCAGCCCTCAGCAGGCTCATGCCAAACGGCTGCCACCTCTGGTCCAGCGGGAGCAACTGCAGCTTCTGGAACCTGCGGCCCGTAGGCCTGGTGGCTGCCTCTGCCACTCTAGTCACTGTTCTACATTGTGAGTAGAATTTCTTTTGTTTCCTCTTTTTCTTCAACAGTGGGATGTGCCTCTGGACTTTCTTCACTTACTACTGTCCCCTGCTCCTTTCAGGAAGGTTCCCCCAAGTTTGTGGCCGTTTCATCTGCTTGTGTTGGTCCCCGTCCTTCCATACCACATGCACGGGGCCGCCTTTCCTTGTTATTTCCCTTGCATTCTTGCCTGTTTTTTTCTAACATGTTGTTTTTCTGACAGGCGTCTCATGGTGTTTTTGTCTAGTGGGGTCTTCCCTAGTGTGAGAGCTGGAGTCTGGGTCAGCCAAGAGCATCCACTGTCCTAAAGAACTCTCGTCCACCTTCCCGCCCCTGAGTTATCCCAGCCAAGGGGGCATCTCCCACCAGACCAGCGTCTAGGTCTGGACCCTGTAGTACAACCTTGATCGCCTCTTCCTTACTGGATCTTGTCTTTCCTGTGCCTTCTCCAGGTGCCCTAATTCCGTGTCCCCAGCTACAGAAGTTGTGCTGGTGCATTTGGGAATACCTGCTTTATCTCTTTGTTCATCTTTCCCCCTACCTCAGAATCATCTGAATGTAAAATGCAGGCGTGGTGACACTTTACCTCTAAATATAGCAGCACACTTTACTTAAAAATAAGGACATCTGGGACTTCCCTGGTGGCGCAGTGTTTGAGAATCCGCCTTCCAATGCAGGGGACATGGGTCTGAGCCCTGGCCCGGGAAGATCCCACATGCTACGGAGCAACTAAGCCCGTGTGCCACAACTACTGAGCCTGCGCTCTAGAGCCCGCAAGCCACAGCTACTGAGCCCGCGTGCCACAACTACTGAAGCCTGTGCACCTAGAGCCCGTGCTCTGCAACAAGACAAGCCACCGCGATGAGAAGCCCGCGCGCCGCAACAAGGAGTAGCCCCCGCTCACCGCAACTAGAGAAAAGCCTGTGCGCGGCAACGAGGACCCAACGCGGCCAAAAATAAAATATAAATAAATAAATAAATTTATAAAACAATAAGGACGTCCTTTTCTACACACACAATTCTGTCATCATACTTAAGATTACAAGAATTTCATTGTCAAGTTTTCCCATTTCCCCTCATATGTCCATTATAGCTGTGTTTTGCTCTGACATCCAGTCCAGGCCCATGTATTACCTGTAATCATGTGTTCAGTCTTTTTTCATTGAGACTCGTCCCCTGCATTCTTTGTCCAGTGTTGGTGCCTGTTTGACGAGACGGAGCGAGTTGCAGAATGTCCCACATTCCGTGTGTCTGATTGCTTCCTCACCTGGTCGTCTACCTCGTTCGTCTTCAGTAGTTCTCGTCCACTGGGGGAAGGGCCGAGGGCTCAGCCCCAAACTGGATTTGGTGCGAACTCTTCATCGTTGAGGCCGCGTGCTGCCCGTGCATCCCATCGGAGGCGCCGGGGTCAGGCCGTGCCACCGTGCGGGTGCCAGTGTGAGCACTTGGTAGGGGCACCCGCCCAGGTGTCTTCAGTGGGAAGAGGTAGGCGCTGCCCCCTTTGCACTTGGAAGACTTCTTGGGGCTGTTCTTGGGCTTCGTGTGAATATCCGACCCCTACAGCCCTTCACCTACTGTCCTAACATCCTTGACTGTGCTTTGCCCAGATCAGCTATTTAAATGGAGCTTTCAAGATGGTAATTCTTCTAGTGCTATCATTTGGTCTCCCTTTATGAGCTGGCATTCTTCTATAGAAAGAGACTTTCTCTCATCCACCAGGAGTGAACTACATATATGTTCTCCAAAAAAGGCAGAACAAATGTTAAATATTTTCCCTTTAATTTCTGATTTTCAGAGTAAGAACTTACTGTAATAGTTACTCTAATAGTGACAGTTCAGGTTTTGTGTATCCTAGCTCTTTGTTTCGTCTTTGGCCAGCTGTAGCCCTTCGGGTTGGCCTGAGTCTGTTGACACGCTCTCGTTGGACTTTGGGCAGTTCCTCCCTTTCTGGAGCAAAGGTGTCCAGCCTCGCCTTGTGCTTTTTCTGCCTCAGATCCCGTCACCCGTTTCTCCCGGGAGCCTGGCCCCCCACTGGGAGTGCTTTCTAAAGATCACGATCCGGGCACTTTTTTTTTTTTTTTTTTGCGGTACGCGGGCCTCTCACTGTTGTGGCCTCTCCCATTGCGGAGCGCAGGCTCAGCGGCCATGGCTCACGGGTCCAGCCGCTCCGCGGCATGTGGGACCTTCCCGGACCGGGGCACGAACCCGTGTCTCCTGCATCGGCAGGCAGCCTCTCAACCGCTGCGCCACCAGGGAAGCCCATCAATCCGGGCACTTTTGATCGGGGTCTCAACTGCTTCTAGGCCTTTCCCTGGGCAGAGCTGGGGCATGTATGTTAAAACATGAGTTCACCTTGATATTTCTAATTTAAATTTAGAGGTTTTTCCCTAAAATATTTTATTTGTATCTCTTTCCTCTTAAACCGAAAATCGTGTTTCCTGATAATATATTTACTTATTAACTTTCCCTTATAATTTACACAATGTATTTTCAAAATTATACCGCTGGTTTGAATACTAACGATACATGGCTGACAAAAGTTCAGGTTTCTTTGTGTTCTTCTGGTCTAGGGTTGTGTCCCACCGAGGATGTAGCGTGAGTGAGTGTGGCCCAAAGGCCTTGTGTTCATTCTTTTCTCTATGGAGTTCTGTTGCCTATTTGATGTTCAGTCGAGTTTGTTGGTTTCAGTTTGTTTTCAGTTTCATCTTTGCCTTCTTTCCTTTCTGATTGGAATATTTACGTGGCCCCAAACATAAAACCGTAGCTGAATGAGCGCTCAAGGCTCCCTTCGACCCTCGCCCCTCTAGACAGCCCCCACCTGCTCACCGGCCTGGGGGTGACCAGGTTTCTAGCTTCCGGCTTAAGCAAATATTTACGTTTTTATTTTTTGTTTTTTCTTATTCAGTAGGTGGCGTACCAAATACACGTTTTCACCGTGCTATTTTCAGTTAACTTTCCATCCCGAGTCCCACTCCATGTGGAAGCCGTCTGCATTGTTTTTACAGCTACGTCGCCCTACATTGGGTGCACGTTCTGTGGTTTATTTAACCATAATCCTACTGATGGAGGTTTGGGTCTTTCCAGGGTTCTGCGATTTCAGGTGATGCAGCAACGAGTAACCTTGTGTTTCTCGTGTTTTCTGTGTATGGAGGTATGTTTTAGGGCAGATTGCTGGCAGTGGGATTATAGGATAAAAGGCTTCCGTGGTGTTGATAGACGGCACCGCCTCCTCTCTGTTAGCCTGAGATCTTTTGGCCTCCTCCGCAAATAGGTTGTTACATTCTGATTGATGTGAGATAGATCTTAGTGAAGTTTTAATGTGCATTTCTCTTGTAATGAGTGAAGTTGAGCATCTTTTGTCTTTGTCTGCAAACTTCTATTCATATCTTTTTCCATTTCTCTATCAGATTTTTCATCTATTTTGTCCTCTGTTTTGGGAACTGTATTAGGAAGCTTAGCTGTTGCCTGTGATATACATTGCAAATATGCTTCCTACTTTGTTGTTTGTCTTTTTGCTTTGCTTAGGATGGGTTTTGCTATGTAAAGGTGTTACTTTCGTGTAGTCTGATGTGTCAGTCTTTTATTGCTTCTAGATTCTTGAGTCACAGATGCAAAGGCTTTCTCTTCCCCCGGCTCAGCAAGAGATGCATGCATGGTTTCTCCTAGGATTTACCGGTTTCATTTTTTACGTTTAGATTTCTGATCTCTGTGTAGTTTATCCTGCTGTGTGAGGGCAGACTTGGATCAGTTTTATCTTTTTCCAAATGTCTATCCAGTTGACCCAGTACTATTTATTAAAACGTTTGTCTTTTTCCCCAGTGACTTGAGATCCGCCCTTATCAGATAGCAAACTTCTTTGTATTACTTGGGTGTCATTCTGGATTTTCTGGCTTGTCCCACTAGACTAGAGGTTGGCAAATGGATTTCTGTTAAGGGCCGGATCGTAGATATTTTGGACTTTCTGGGTTCACATACGATCTCTCTGTAATCATTTTCTTCTTTTTTTGACTTTTGTTTTTCACAACCCTTAGAAAATGTAAAAGCCATTCTTAGCTCTCAGCTGGGTTGGCCTGTGGGCTGTAGTTCACCAGACTCTTCATGAGACTGTCTGTCTACACACGAAGGTCACGCTCTTTGATCAGAGGTGTTATGCTATTCTTTTTTGCACCGTTCTCCAGACATTCTTGCTGGTTTAGTTTTCTATGTGAACTTGTTAGGGTCTATCTGGGGTTCTGGAGAAGTTCATAGATGAACGAGAGGGGAACTGCCCTTGAAGGACAGGAGGGGACCTGCCCAGGAACAGGGATGTCTTCCCATCTGCTCATTTCTGCTTCCCTGTCTTCTGAAGGCACATAAATGTACCTTAAATAGGCTTCGCTATTTTCTTGTTTTTTAATCAGTTAGATTTTGCATTTCCCTTTATTATTACCCCCCTTCTGCTTTCTTTTTGGTGTTCTCTATTGTTATTTTCCTAATTTGTTTGAGTTGCTTAATTCATTTATTTTAATTCTTTTGTTCTTGTTGATATAAAGTATTGAAGGCTATGAATTTTCCTTTGATTATTGCTTTATGTTTTGGTGATTCTGATAAGTAGTATTTTCACTATTATTATTCTAAAAAATCTGTTTTGATCGTGTTTTCCATTTGACACCGAATTATTTAAGAATAAGTGAATTGTTTTGAAAAATTTTTTCCAATTTCTAGTTTGTTGGATTGTGATCAGAGAATATCATTTGTAATATTTCTACTTTAAGGAGCGTATTTAGGTTTTCTTTGTGGTGAAATAGACAGTAAATTTTTATTAATGTTCCAAATATACTTGAAAAGATATATTCTCTGTTATTGGGGTACCATGTTGTATGTGTATGCATACACTCTGCCTTATGGATTAGCTGGTCTGGGCTTCTGTATCCTTACTTATTTATGGTCCACTTGACCTGCCTTGAAAGGAAAGCGGTTGTTTGGTCTCCACTGTCATTGTGTTTTCATCTGTTTCTTCTTACATCTCTGGATTTCTGCTTTGTTATTTGGTGCATAGATACTCCAAGCTGTTACGCATTCATCACGCGTTGTAGACTGTAGTGTTATAAAGTGTTTGTCATCAGAGGAGTCGTGGCTACCTTCACGGAGCAGGAGGTGTTTGTCATGAAGGAGGGGTGGAGATTGAGAAGAGGGGTGGAGGAGGACCGTCCAGCTGGAGGCAGAGCATCTGCCAGACCTGGCCGTGGCGGTGGGGCAGGACTGAGGTGCAGCAGGGACCCCAGCTGGGCTGGGCGGTGTCTGTGAAGGGGTGAGGGAGGTAAGCTGGGGAGCCTGGGCAGACCCTGTGGGGTGGTACCACTACCCCCAGGAGTCAGTGGTCAGCGCCACTGCAGGTTTTTGAGTGGGATGGAGACGACGCAGGATTCCTTTTGTGGACGCTTTGGCAGTGCCATGGGATGGATTGTGGGGGGCCTGGACCTCAGGGAAGGCCACCGAGGAGTCAGTTGTCTTAGCCAGACAGGAGCAAAGGGGTCCGAGCCTACAGTGGGGAGGAATTGGGAGGGTCCAGCATGAGGGGCCTTGGACTGTGCCCAGACCAGGATGGCCCCCGTGTGCGACACTCAGCACACTGTCAGCTCTGGGCTCAAAGTGTCCCCCCGAGACTGTGAGCTCCATCAGGGCAGGGACCCTGTCCATACTGTTCTGCCACACGACCCCACACAGGGCCCGGAACATTTGCCGCGTGTGAATTAATGGTCGTATTGAGGGGACCCGGCAGCTGACGGGATGTGGTGGTGATGGAGCCCAGCCAGGGCGTTGGGAGGACGCGGTGCTGGGCGGCACTCTGGGGTGACTCAAGGGGGAGCTGGCTGGGGAGGAAGACGCGGGGTCCAGCTGGGACCTACTGCATTCAGGCGCGAGTGCAAGTCTGGGTGGAGGCTCTGTGGGGCTGGAGGTGTTGGGGGTGAGTGTGCAGGGTGCCCAGGGAAGGGTGTTTGCGGGTGTCATTTGGGGGTCGCCCCACACGGTCACGTCCGTGTGCACCTGGAGCCGGCGGTCTGACCCACATCAGAGGCCGGTGCCGCCGCTGCCCCTTCCTTGCAGCCCAGCGGGACCCAGCAGGCGGGCGCTGCCGTCGGTGCTGCGAGCTTGACCGTCCTCATTCCCTGGTCCTCATTCCAGTCTCACTGCGCCTGGGTGAGCCGGCCTCAGGGTGGGTGTCGGGACACTGATCAGGTGCCGCAGGCCGCTTACTTCTCAGACCTGGCCGTTGGGGGCCGGGGTGGCGTGTGACCTTGGCCGAGCCCTGTGACTTGGGACACTGGGGCCTGGCCTGCCGTGTGCAGCGTCACCCAGCCCCTCCCGTGGTCTCTGTGCTGCTGCTGCCTGCCCCTCCATCCTGGAGGGCGCTTCTGTCAGCGCTCCAGCCATGGCGGGAGCCAGGACCCCACCGGTCCTTGCTCTGTATCCCCTGGGCCCACCGGGGGCCCTCCCCCCGCGCCCCGAGCTGGGTCCCGTCTGGACCTGCTTCACTGCTCCTGCCGACCGCACTGTCCTGGCCTTGAGGACAGCGGAGAGGGTGCCGTGTGGGCACCCACGGGGCGAGGGTCTCAGCCTGCCCGGGGCCGCTTGGGCTGCCGAGCAAACGTCCGCCTTTCTCCCTGGGGTTAGCGTTCTGCTCAGTGGGGCCACGTAAATACTGTTATGTTATTGACGGAAAGGGCGGAAATGTTGTTCTCAGTGTGTTTCCCCTGCATTGCTGTCCCTGCACTTTAACTAATGGTGACTTCAATGGCATCTTTGCCAATTTAGGATTAATGGTGATGCCACTCCGCAAAGGTGAAGGCGGGGGCCGCAGTCCGGCTCCTGTCTCGTAGTGATAAGCCTGGCACCAGGAGCGACCTTGGAGAGGCCTGTGCTTCTGTGGGGCTCCTGGGCGCGTTGGGGGCGGGAGGCATCGGGGTGACCTAGGCACCGTGTGCTGAGCTCCGTCTCAGTTTGAGCTCTCCATGCGCCTGTGTGTGAATACCCCGGTTTCTAAAAAATTTTATTGGAGTAGAGTTGAGTTACAATGTTGTGTTAATTTCTGCTGTACAGCAAAGTGATTCAGTTGTACATATATACATTCTTTTTCATTTTCTTTTCCATTACGGTTTGTCACAGGATATTGACTATAGTTCCCTGTGCTATACACTAGGACCTTGTTGTTTATCTATTCTGTATATAACAGATTGCATCTGCTAACCCCAAACTCCCACTCTGTCCCTCTCCCACCCTCCTCCCCCTTGACAACCACAAAGTCTGTTCTCTGTGTCTGTGAGCCTGTTTCTGTTTTGAAGATAAGTTCACTGGTGTCATATTTTAGATTCCACATATGAGTGATATCATATGATATTTGTCTTTCTCTGTCTGACTTACTTCACTTAGTATGATCATCTCTAGGTCCATCCGTGTTGCTGCAAATGGCATCATTTCATTCTCTTTTTATGGCTGAGTAATATTCCACTGTGTATATGTACCGCATCTTCTTTATCTGGTGACCACCTGGTTTTGACAGAAGATGTAGACAGCATTTCTCCCTAAATCCTGTGCGCCCAGAGTCATACTCCCTGGCCGGCCCGTCGGGGCATCTGTCCTTATCCAGCATAGACTGTTTCACTAGGACTTGGTAAAAACCGTCAGTCTTATTTGGGGAGGAGCTTATTGTATACATTGGAAAGAAATGTAGTCTTCTGAACACCACTCTTCATGTTGTTAATTTAGATATTTTATGTTTTGATTAATGTATTTATTAAGCTGTAACTCTGACAGAAGCAGAAATTAGTCATCATGACCAGAGCAGAAACTCCTCCAAGTGTAAAGGTGATAAATGATTCCAATTACTTCTGGGCGCATTTGGGGCCTCTTTGCACAGGGTCTCCGGGCTTCCAGCTGAAGTACCTGGTGGGCCCTGGATTCCTGAGACCCGGGGAGCAGCGCTGGTTCGCCCGCTACCTGGCCATGCAGACCCTGCAGATCGACATCTGGGACGGAGACTCCCTGCTTCTCATCGGATCCGCCGCCGTTCAGATGAAGGTAACGTTTCCCCACGGTCCTTTCTGTGGGGTCTGTCGCCCGGCAGTGTGGGCCATCGCCCAGCACTGGGCATTGTCCAGGGGCCTGGCTTCTTGGTTCACAAATTCAAGACACTGCCGAGTCCTCTCCTTCCCCAAAGGAAAGGATGTTCACAGAGTCTAAGCTCGATCATGCTAGGGTACATCCGCCCAGTTATCAGTTCCTCCTGTGAACCCACCAGGCGACGTCACCTCTGCTCCCTTGACGGTGAGGATGGATGTTTCCTGAGAGCAGCTCGGGATCAGGCTTGTTCACCAAGAGCCTGGCTGGTCCATCAGAGGTGTGCCCTCAGGACGGAGGACAGGATGAATGAATGATGGGGTGGGAAAATGTTTCCTGATGCCTGTTCTCAGTTCCCTGAATTGTGCTTCTCTCATTCTAACTAGAATAGAAGCTAATTCATTTTCTAACTGTGCTTCCCATTCTCCTCATATTCTAAAACTGAAGTCCATGCATTAATTCAATTTTCTTCCCAGGGTTTCTCCCCAAACCTTCCCTTTCGTGTGACCAGGACCCCAGAGGGTCAACGTGGGGTCACATGGCGGCCTCTGGGCCAGGCACTGGGCCACATCCACTTGCCGACATGCTGTCCCGAGCGTTTTCCTCCCTGCCTTGAGGTGGACGGGGGAGAGCTGCAGCTCTGGAATCTCTGGAATCTCTCTGACTTCATTCACTTTTCCTTCATCCCACACAGCTATTGCCCTCTGGACTCCAGCCACGGGCCCCCTTGGTTTCCCTTCCTGAGCCTTGCACGGCTGGTCACTGAGGCCTGCAGATCTGGTCCCGTCCCCCCTTGCCCCTCAGCACCCCAGCCCACGAGGATCTCGTGGCTCCTGTGCCGCAGCGGCCCCGGTCCCGTGCCCCCCATCCTCTGGGGGCCGTCTGCTCCTCTGTCCCTCCCTTCCTCTGGCGGCTGACCCGGGCTGTAACTGTCCCATCCACCGGGGCCCGGGGCCCTTCCCTGAGGGGCTGAGGCCCTCAGGACAGTGGAGGGAGCCGGGGGGCAGTGTGCAAAGAGCTATGGGGCGGGGTCACAGCTGGTGAGGACTCAGCAGGCGTCGGCTGGTGTTCTCATTCCTCAGGCCTCCCAAGGTCGTCACGGAAATGGCCCGTCTGTCTCCTACACTGGCCAGTGATGTCATGGAGGGTGGGAATGGGATGGCCACTGACCCCTCCCCAGCACAGTCCTAGGCCACCGTGGGTAGGGCATGGCTGAGAATGGATGAATAGAAGGAGGGAGGGAGGGGTGAGGTGAAAGGCAGGAGGGGCGGGGCGGGGCGAGGCGAGGGGAGGGAGGGGCGAGCGAAGCGCGTGGAGGGGTTATTTGATCTCATCCTCCACGAAGAGCCCCTTCGACAAGTGCTGTCAGGTTTACTGACACAGAATTGGTTTAAATAAAATGGAATTTTACTTTCTAAAAATAAGCAAGTCTTCACTTTAACATCTATGTAGAAAAGGTGGAAGATTTGTGTAAGTCCAGGTCCTGAGCTGTCAAGGTGCTTACGTGGCCTTCTGTGGATATTTCCTGCGTGTCCAGACGCATCACAGCTCGTCGCACTGTCCCCCGATGTTGGACATTTAAGCACCTTGTCCTGGTGGACACACTGCAGGGAACATCCTGGGGTCATGTTGGCTCACCCCTGCAGCGCATTTCCTGAGCGGTGACAGCGCCAGCATCGTTGGGGTCTCGCGGTGGTCGCTGCCGGGGCCTGGTTGCACCCCCGCTCTGCTGCGGTGTCCTCAGCCCGGCCCTGGGGCTGCTGCCCTGATCCCCGTGTGCAGTGATGAAGCCGAAGCCCCGGTCATGCCGGGACCAGGCTTTCAGCCCAGGTCTGACTCCATCATCTTCTCCCCAGATGAGAACGCCCCAAAGCCACGTTACCAAGTCACGGGTGCACCAATACGGAGCCTCGGGCAGGGGGCCCAGGGGCCCGGCACAGCGCTCTTCCCGGAAGATGAGCAAGGCGCCTGCTTTCCCACCCTTTACAGGGCGGGGAAAAAAACCTCTGCAGTTTCCTGGGTGAGACGCGATGCCCTGTTTTTATTGGCATCACTGCTCCTGGGGCAGCCGGGCGTCGCTCCTTGCCTTGACTGGCCACCCCCTGGAGGGGTCTTCACCCCGTCTGGCTGCCGAGGCTCCTGGCTCGTGAACGTGTTGGCGTTATGTGGACAAGCGCTGCTGCGCAAGCGGGGTCTCCGGAGCTGGAAGCCCCAGACCCGCTCGGGAGGGATCTGGTCTGGGCGTGTCCGCCCCGGAGACAGGCAGAGGACAAGCGCTGGAGGGACAGGGCCAGAATTCCAGAAGCAGGACCTGAACCTGGCCCCGCGCTTCCATTTACGTGTGACGGTCAAGAGGCCTGGTGACGTGCCCGGGCCTCGCAGGAGAAGGGGCCCAGCCCTCCCTCCCGGCCGGCCCCACTCGCTCTTGGGCTCAGGAGGGTTCTGAAGGGTTAAACTTGATTAGCAGAGAAGAGTGGGGTCGGAAAGGACCCTCTTGACCCAGCTCCGTCTGCCCCGTGGCCCCTCCTCGCACCTGCTGCCCACCTTTCTGCCACACTGAAGCCCCCTGTGTCCCGCCCGGGCCTGGCGTGCCCTCCCCCTGCCTGGAGGCACACCTTCATCCTGAGGGGCCCAGTGGAGGCTCCTCGGGGCTCCCGCCGACGCGGAGCTGGGCTTCCTCAGCATCCCCCCTCGTTCTGTGCCGTGTTCTCATCTTCTCCGTGTAGAGGGGCTCCATGCAGGTGGCTGCCAGGCCCACTTGTGCATCCCTGGGGTTCGCTCAGTGGGTGAATTGGGATGCACTTTGTTAATAAGGATTTGGGGGAAAGACCCGACAGCAGGGACCTGGGTTTTCGGAAGCAGATAGCCCCTGCCTCGGCCGCCCTCCGACCGGTCCTTTCTCCTCCGCAGCACCTCCTCCGCCAAGGGCGCCCAGCCGTTCAGGTCTCGCATGAGCTTGAGGTCGTGGCGACAGAGCACGAACAGGACACCATGGTGGTGAGTGGAGACGTGACCAGGTTTGGCTGCGTCAAGCCCATCAACGTCCACACGATGGTGAAGGGCCGGCTGCACCTGACCTTGGCTAATGTGGGTAAGAGTCCCTGGCAGCTTTGCCCTTGTTCCTGGGTGGCTACTCTTCCTCCCATTTGGGGCACGAGCCCCCTCAGGACAGTGGTCACATCGTGGGCATCAGCACTCAGTAGGAATTCAGAAGAGCTCTCATTAGCTGACTACTAAGTATGCCCTTGACCGCTGAGCGTCTGCCCTTGACCGCTGAGCGTCTGCCCTTGACCGCTGAGCGTCTGCCCTTGACCACTGAGCATCTGTTCTTGACCTCTGAGCCTTCCCCTGACCACTGAGCCTTCCCCTGACCTCTGAGCCTTCCCTGGCGCCAGTTGTTTGGTGTTCCTGATTTCTGGTCGGGGTTTGGTATTATTAGCTGTCTCCGTCTTGCCCACATTTTATTTCTGGTACTATCCATGGGGCATCGCTGTGACGATCCTCAAATAAGATGACTGGTTTCGGGAGAGAGTTTCATCTGGAGTTTCAGCTCATAGCACTGCCTCATTGTGGAGGAGAGAAGAGAGAACTTTTCCTAAACATCCGCAGCACACAGCTTGGGAACAGAGGGGCAGAGGGACGTGCTTGTTCAGAGCCGAGCACCTTGACCTTACGTCAGATGGTGTCCCAAGAGCTGCTCGTCAGAGACACCGAGGAAAGCCCCAGTCCTCCTTCCATGTGGGCAGGGGGCTGGGGCTGGGTGTGGCTGGGATGGTTCTGCCTGGACATTCTGGGGGCTCCACTGAGGACCCTGATGGGACAGGGGACGTTAGGCCGGGCATACCTGCCTGTGCCCACCTCAGGGCAGAGGCCAGTGTGAGCCCTCGTGGGGCTAGTGACAAGCCCACTCGATCCCCCTCAAGGGGACTGAGGAAGGATTGAAAGCAGGACAACACCAAGCCATCTGAGGTTTCTGGACTCAAACCTCTCTGTCGTTTTACTGGGGAATTTTCCATTCCTTACAGCCCAGCCTGATTTTAGACCTTGAGCCCCATGGGCCCTTTCCACCTGTGCCGACAGCATGGGGCGGGCGGGGCTGGGACAGAACAGCAGGTGTGAGCGCGGAGCTCATTAAGCCAGGTCTGAGGCTTCTGCTCCCTTGTTTACAAATGTAGGATCCCGGGCAGCCTGGAAAACAGACAATATGGAAACGGCAAAACTCAATTAGGTTCTGGAGAAATAAATGAGCTGTGTGTGAGAAGCAGGCATTATTCAAAAGCTCCTACGACTGAGGGGAGTTGCTAGAAGCATTCTGCTTCCAAGATTGTGTTGGTTATTTTTATTTTTAATTCACCAGCCCACAAATGTGCAGTGACTCCAGGTTTTAAAATCTTATCTTCAGAAGAAAGATTAGCTCCATTATGCGTTATCTTAAATTGTCATTTTCATACGTTGCCTGCAAGAGAGAGATAAGCTCGCGGGAAGGGGCCTGAGATACCCAGACAGGGAGGCTGTGAGGCAGAGGACCGGTGCTGCGCGCAGCGCACTTGTACGACGTGGCAGCACTGTGCTTTCCTCTGTACGTTCTGCAGTTCTTGAACAAAAAAAAAGTGTCGTGGCTTTTGTTTCTTTTTAAAACTGGTTGTTCTGCAGCGAGTGGCAGGCGCGGGCCAGCAGGTGGGGTGATGCTGTGCAGGCCTTCAGGGTGACAGAGGCAGGGTCGGCGCCTGCCCGGATGGGGCCCCGCCTCTGCATTCACAGCTGTGGCCAAGTGCGAGGCCGCGGATCCCGGCGTCTGTCACCCACGCCCAGGTCTCCTGTGACTCTTTCTGTGGGAGAGGGCGGGCGGTCCTCGTGCTCAGCGGCTCCTCGGCTCAGGCGAGCTTATATTTTATTTTTATTGCTGTACGTGGGCCTCTCACTGCTGTGGCCTCTCCTGCTGCAGAGCACAGGCCCCGGATGCACAGGCTCAGCGGCCATGGCTCACGGGCCCAGCCGCTCCGCGGCATGTGGGATCTTCCCGGACCGGGGCACGATCCCGTGTCCCCTGCATCGGCAGGCGGACTCTCAACCACTGCGCCACCAGGGCAGCCCTCAGGGAGCTTTTTGATGCTGTCTTTTTGCCAGCCTCTTCTGAGGCTTTACGGGGTCATTCATCGTTTAGAGATCCCAAGAGCCCCTTTCCTTTCTTTGACCCCGTGATCCTGGCTGTGTGTGTGACCACGGCTCCCCTGGGAGCTCCGCTGCCACTGTATCTGCAGGTCTCCCGTGGGGCCTTCCTGGGGAGGGCAGGCTGCCCTGACCCCCGGCTCACGGTCAGGTACCGGGGCTCTCAGGGTGTCTCCCCCGGGCGAGTTTGGGCACAGACGTTTGCAGAAGGGCACAAAGGCCTTGGAACAGCATGACACTCGAGGGCCTGACAGGAGAGCCTGCGACCATCCCAGAGCCTGGGGCCGGGCCCCCCGGAGACCTGCCCTGAGCATCTCGAGCCCTGACTCGTGGTGGGAAAGCAGACTGCTGCTCAGACAGAGGAGAGTGTGGACCTGGAGAGCAGGGAGCTCGAAGGAAACGTGCCTCTGCCCACCTGCCATTTCTCTGCTGCAAAACGAACTCCAACCTGAGAGTGGAAAGTGGGGTGTGGGCGGGGATCTGGGCGAGTGTCATCGACTCTGTGCTGGTATTTATGTCTCGTGCGGGGCGGGGGGTGTTTTTCGTTCAGGTCACTTGTGTGAACGGAGAGTGGGGAGTCCCAGCTCACTGCCACCTTCCAGGTCACGGGTCATCTCGAATGACGGAGCCACCGGCTTCTCGGGAGGTGGCCTTCTCACGCCCGGGGCTCCCAGACGTGAGTGGAGAGACCGAGGGGCCTACGGGTGGAGGCTGGGGGTTGTGCTTGGGGAGGTGGGCGGGCGGTGGGGCAGAGCGAGAGGTGGGGGGCTGCGTGTGCGTGCGTGTACGTGTGTGTGTGTGCAGGAGCACACGTGTGCGCCTGTGTCGTGGGGCCCTGCCCTCTGGATCTGGGGGCCCGAGCCGTGGCTCCGCCTCCGGCTCAGTGACCTGCAGGCCACATCGAGTCACCACGTTCGTCAGCCCAGCGCTCTCTAGGCTGGGCCCTGGGGGAGCCGCCGGTGTTACTTGGTGGAGATTACAGTCCTAGGAGTGGCATTTGTTTTTGGGTAGCTGCTTCTCCCCAGTTGAAGGGGACGGGAGGAAAAGGTCGGGATGAACATAGGCTGTTTTTTAAAAACTAATTTGAAACTCCCCATGTTGGGGAGAAGAGAAGCTTGGGAGATAAACACTTGGGCTTGTGAAAATATCGCATAACACGGAAGTTTTTCCGTCCCCTTTCAAATGACCCCCCAGACCTGAATGTAAAATACTTGCCATTGGAATGAAAGTGGGAGGCGCCCTTTGAGGAGCAGCCCCCAGAGGCTGCAGGTCACCTCATGTGCATTGGAAACTGCCATGAGCGTCTTGTGTTGACGGCCCTTGACTTTGTTGGGCTTGAACCTGTGCCCTGGGTGGGAATTCCAGAGCTGCGGGGGGCAGGACTGGGAGGCCTTTGGTGCCATTTTGGAAGGTCTCCAGCATCCCACGAGTCCCCTGAAACTCCAGCCCAAACTTTATGGGTCCTCGTACGTCTTCCCTGGGAGAGCGGCCCGGGTACATTCAGATGCTCAAAGGGGTCCACGCTGCGTGAGCCCGGCAGGCTGAGAGTCTGTTCCGGACCAGCTTCCTCATTTTAATGTTGAAAAAACTGAGACACAGAGGTCAGGTGACATGGCCGGTTGTGTGGTTAAGGGTCGTGAACTTGGATTAGAATCTGGATTTCCTGCTTTGGGGCCAGTGCCTCCCCATCCCCAGCTGGTCCCTTTGGCCACCAAGAGGATAGATGGAGAGCACGGAGCAGAGAGTGCCTCCCATCTCCACCCCCACCCCCCACCCAGGGACAGGTACGAGAGGATTTGTGAAACCCACGGCCTGGGGCCTGGCAGGTCAGGGGCTCCTCTGGGCAGCGCGGGGAGTTGTGACAGTGAGGGTTTGCTGAGGGATCCAGAGCCTCTGGAGTCATCAGTCTTCCAGTCCCTATTTTGGTCAAAACCAGAGGGCCGGGCACTCCACCAGAAGCCATGTCTCCACCCCCCCGGGCAAGGTTCCGGAAGCGGGAAGTTGTGCCGAGTTTCGCAAGATGCTTCCTGGCTTCAGCAGTGTGGTCCCACACGGTCCCATCACCCCCACGGTCGGGGTGATGCAGTCTGAACACACAAGCCAGTTGATCACCCCCCAGCCTTGCTCGTCTCCCACCCTGGCCCCTCCCCTCGGGACCGGGGGCCTCGGGTTGCTTGAGCCCGATCCAGGTTGGAGCTCCCGTTCCCATGGAGCTGGACCCCAGACACACGAAAAGTGCTGTTTTGGGGTGGCCACTTGAGACGTCTGCACCATCTCATGGCACCCGAAGAACCTGGAAGTAGCATTTGTTTACGTGTGATGGCAGGAGAGGTGGCGAGTGAGGAGAAGCTGCTTCACCACCACGTGGAGCACGTCAGCAGGAGGCAGAGATACTTGAGGACGGGGAGTGGGGTCCAGCCGGCGGAGTTCAGGCTCGCGGTCACTTCCCGTGGCTCTGGGGGTGCCTGAAGGAAGGACAAGGTGCTAAGTTGGGGCGCTCCCTCTCACCTGCCGCCTGTGCTGGGTTTACTGATTGTCCGGGAATCTCACGTGCCAGCTTGTGACGTGGCAGGTGCCACGTGTGCATGCCAGTGGCACAGCCAGTGGTGGGAGGGAGAAAATAGCTCTCCTGCCTGCCGGGGCCTGGCCTGTCGTGGCTCTGTCTGTCGGCTACACAGCTTTCCTGTGGGTCTAGGCTTCGAGTAGAGCCCCCGAAGGAGATGGTGCTCTAGGGGCCCAGCCAGCCAGAGGCAGCCGGGTGCAGAGAGGAGAAGCTCTGGGCTCCACCCACCCCGGCTGGCCTGAGGCCTCAGGGCACAGCTCACTGGAGCCCCCGATTCCTGATCTGAGCTTGGGCCTCCTGATAACCCGTACCCAGCGGGGGTTTGAGGACCTGACAGGACAGCGCGCCTGAGAGCCTGGACGGTGTGCTGGGCATCGGGGGTGCTCGCTGGGGGGGGGCTGGAGGTGAGCAGGGGTGAGGTCCTGGGCGAGGGCGTCTGGGGCATCCTGAGAGCCTGAGCTTCTGCAACGCTGGCCTTTTCCCTAGCAGACCCCCTAGTGGGCACTAATACATTTGTATCTAAGCTCCGAGACAGAATCCCTTCTATGTGAGAGGCTGGTAAGGGAGGGATGCCGTGGAGGGCAGGGTGCGTCATTTCCACCTTTACCAGCCTCTGAGGGTTTATGAAAAGCTTGAGGCTTGGCTCTGGAGGGCGTGGAGCCGTGGCTGCTTAGAGAACATAAACTCTGACCTTTAACCTCTGGCCCTCCCTTTGAACCTTCCAGCAGTGAAAAATGTGGTCCAAGCGCAGAAGCTGGCCGACGTGGACAGTGAGCTGGCCGCCCTGCTCTTCACGCCCCCGTGGCAGGGGACGCGGCGGCCCCAGGGCGCCGGCCGTGAGGGGGACGCCGTGCGCAGGCGCAAGCTGGAGCGCATGAGGGCTGTGCGCCTGCGGGAGCGCGGAGCGGAGCCTGGCCGCTGCGGGCCGAGCGCGCTGGTGAGGCTCGCCCCCGTCCTCGGGAACACTGCGGGAGCAGCCCCGTCCCCGCCCCTCCCCTTGCCTGCGGGCTCTCATCTTCCTGCCGCGTCCTGGGTACAGAGCATGAGACCCGACCTCTCAGCCACCGAGGGAAGTTTTCAGGCCAGAATTACCGGCGCGCTTTGGATAAAAGCTGGCTCCTGGGCTCCCCTCCATTGGTTGGGGGAAGTGTCCTTGGAGCCTGGGCTTTTAAGAAAGCTCCGACGGGGATCCTGAGGGCGCCCAGGTTTGGGGAGCAGAGCCATGACACCTTCTACATCACGGGTTGTCAGAGTGATCGAGCTTGCCAGAATTCCCACCTTAGGCTAAAAATCTAAATAAGACCCTAAGAAAAGGCTGTTTGCGGGATAAGGAAGCCACAGGGGCCTTCGGATCCTTTCCATTGAGGCAGGTGGGTGTCTGAACAGACGCCGTCCTTCTCAGGGGCCAGGCCTGTGCCCATGGCCTGGCGGACACAGGCAGTGGCTGGCCCTCCCCTGAGGCTCACAGAGGTAGGCAAGGACCCACCCTCAGGGGGGCCGTGGAGGGAGGGAGACAGAAATAAACCAACAAGCAAAAGACCATTCAGGGGGCTCCCCTGGGGGCGCAGTGGTTGGGAGTCCACCTGCCGATGCAGGGGACGCGGGGTTCGTGCCCCGGTCCGGGAAGATCCCACGTGCCGCGGAGCGGCTGGGCCTGTGAGCCATGGCTGCTGAGGCCAGACAGTCGGCTGGGCGAGCGGGTCCCTGGCAGAGGGCAGCAGAGTCTTGCTGGCCGAGGAGCAGCGCTGTGGCTGTGAGGACTCCTTGAGGGGAGGCTGGCCGTGGGCTGGGCTTGGGGCAGGCCTCCTCCCCGGCCACGGTGCACCCAGGCTGCTCCCTCCTGTGCAGCCTCTGAGGCTCCGCCAGCTGTCAACCGGGGGGGACACAAGCGGTTCCCGCGTCCGGGTGGTTGGGCCCCGCACACGGCAAGTCCTCGGTCCGACAGCTGCTGGTGCATCGTTATTATGATTAATTTGGCTCGTTTCCTCTTATTTGATATGTTCTTTTTAATTTATTTATTTTTGTCTGCATTGGGTCTTCGTTGCTGCGTGTGGGCTTTCTCTAGTTGAAAGCAGGGGCTACTCTTCGTTGCGGTGCGCGGGCTTCTCATTGCGGTGGCTTCTCTTGTTGCAGAGCACGGGCTCTAGGCGTGCGGGCTTCAGTAGTTGTGGCACACGGGCTCAGTAATTGTGGCTCGCGGGCTCTAGAGCACAGCAGGCTCAGTAGTGTGGCACACGGGCTTAGTTGCTCTGCGGCATGTGGGATCTTCCCGGGCCAGGGATCGAACCCACGTCCCCTTCATTGGCGGGCAGATTCTTAACCACTGCGCCACCAGGGAAGCCCTGATATGTTCTAATAGAGAAATTAACAGCTCAGAACCGTCATTTTGAATACAGCTGTGAGCTTGGAAGTGATTGGATTTCCAAATACAAGAAAAATTTCCACTAAATTGTAATGATTTCCTGGGTTCGTAGCCCTGGAGAATTTTGAGGTGAAAGTAACTTGATGTATCAGATGTGCTGTAGTCTCTCTCCCTTCCAGAGCTTTTTAGCCTTCTTTGAAGAAGGGATGGGAGTTCTACGAAATCAGTGGGTCCTTGGGAAGAGAGTCGACAGGAGCCGTGCCCGCCTGGCCCTGCACACACGTGATGAGGGTGTGCAACCGTGTGTGACCTCTTGTGCGGCGGGGAGGCTGAGGGCAGCTGGGGTGCAGCTCTCTCTCCCTGATGGTCAGATTTGAGGGAGGCTGAGGGTCTTGGGGTTTCCTGGGGGCGGTGGTGAGCCTGGGGCCAGGAGCACAGAGTGTGGGGCTGACCCTGCTTTGGAGTCCCTGCGGCGCCCTGGGACAGTCACAGCACAGAGTGTGGGGCTGACCCTGCCTTGGAGTCCCTGCGGTGCCCTGGGACAGTCACAACACAGAGTGTGGGGCTGACCCTGCTTTGGAGTCCCTGCGGTGCCCTGGGACGGTCACAGCCTCCCTGTGAGGGTCACTTGCCTTAACCTGTGTGCAGTGCTCGAGACGGCGGCTGCCCTAGCGACAGCGGTCAGTCCCTGCGTCCTCTCTCCTCTGCGTACCCTCTACAGGGACACCCCAGCAGCTCCAGGATTGCCCCTCATGCTAGCAAATTGGTGGCACTAGTCCCACGTTCCGTGTTGTCAAAACATGCCAAGTACCATGGGAGAGAGGACTTTACTTTCCAGAAATGCCAGCACTTGGCCCACGGGTCTCCCTGCCCATCCCTGGACCTGTCATGGGACCACAGTGCGAATTGCTGCCTCTTGGGGTCTGAGCGGTCCAATACGTGTCATCGCCTCTGCCTGCATGGGTTTTGAATTAAGAAAGGAGACAGGTCTATGGCAAAAGGAGACCAAAACATCAGCTCTGTTTCACTGGTGGCTCTAGTCATCGGGGAGGCTGTTGCCGGAGGGTTGGCTCGCGTCTGTGCGAGGCTGAGCCTGCGGTTAACGGCAGCCTCACGCAGTCTGGGTCATGCCAGGTGACCCCACACGTGGATTCTTCTTTCCAGCCTTTCCACCTGGCCAGGGGCCGTGTGGGCACCTGATGCCCTGGGGCCACACTGGCTCGGCCTGTGGCTTTTACCCACCAGGCCTGCGGAAAACCAGGGAGTGGCTGTTACGGTGCCCGCCCGGGTGGTCAGTCTGACGGGCCAGTCCTGTGCCCACCTCCGTGTGGCCTGTCCCCTAGAGCCCTCGTCCCAGGGCAATACAGGTTGTGTCCTTGGCAGGTCAGAACAACCCGCTGTCTCAAGTCGAGGTTGAAGAGCCGAGCTCTGTCTGTTTCTCACCCTAAATTACATCTGGCCGTGCTGCCCAGCCCAGCCTGGTAGAGACTTCGTCCCGCCGAGAAGCTCTGATCATAAAATGCCCACATGTGGAGGCCTCAGATGTCAACATGACCACCCTCCCAGTTTTAAATCCCCAGGGAGAAACTAAAGGCCCGGCTTCAATTCCCCTGCTGGGGAAAGGCCAAAGTTTTGGATATTGGAAAGTCAGTCTCCAAAACAATTTAAGTGAGAGGTCAGATTTGGTCCTCACCTTCTGAGTTGGAGTCCGAAGGCCTTCAGATGCCTGGGCCTCGTTGGTTTTGGAGGCCCTCAGCGCCCAGCTGCCCCCCTAGCACGTGGGCATGTGCCTTCTAGGTCTCGGGCTTGCAAAGCAGCCTCCGACGGGCCTCGCTTTTTACTGCAAGGCACCCGAGAAAGATAAGCCTGTCCCCAGCCTCTAGAACACATGTGGGGTGGCCAAGCCCATTGAAACATAAGGCATTGGAAGAAGGAGGCGGATGAAGGACCCACGCTGAGCCCACCAAGGCAGCGTGCCTGGGTCTGGACCCTGGCCCAGCTTGCGGTCAGTCAGGCCCGGCCACAGCCCCTCCTGGGGACTCTGCTCGCAGACAGGACTCCCGCTGTCACACCGGAGGCCTGGCCGGTGAGCTGGTCACCCGCCTTAGTTTGGGGACCATTCTTTCCTCTTTTATTGGTAGCTTCTGCTCTTAATTCCCAGTGTGCCCAGGTGGGTGGTTGGAGTCTCGGGGGCATGCGGGCAGAGCCCTCCTTCCACGGGTGCATCATCTGTGGGCAGAGGGAAGCCGGGGTGCTGCAGACGGGCGGCCCCATTCCCCGTCCCCCAGAGCTGTAGGTGGCCATTCCCAACTGACCCCGTGTCGGTGGTGGGGGGGTGGTGATTCCAAGGAGATGTGGTGTTTGGGGCAGGTGGGGAAGGGGCCAGGGAACAGCCCCCAAGCAGCAGGGTGCCCCGGGACCGTGGCCTCACTTCGACCCCTGTGTCCGCAGGCCCAGCAGAGCATCCGTGCCCAGCACGCTCGGGACCTGCAGCTCATCGCCGCCTACCGGGAGCGCACCAAGGCCGAGAGCATTGCCAGCGCGCTGAGCATGGCCATCACCACGCGGCACACCATCCGTGCCACGCTGGGCGCCGCCGAGTTCTTTGAATTCGCTCTCAGGAACCCCAACAACACGCAGCACACCGTGACCATCTCGATCGACAGCACTGAGCTCAGGTGGGAGGGCGGGGCGCCCCCTCGGGCCCCCAGCCCCGCCCGAAAGCCGAGCTGGCTTCGCCCTCACAGGTCCTGGGACTGACTGGGAAGGACATTGTGCCCAGCGCCGTCTCCCCTCCCTCCAGCCTCATCCTGGACGGTCAGGAGTGGCGGTACTTCAAAGAGCTGTTCGGCCTGCACACGCCCCTGGAGGAGGACATGTTCCACCCGCGGGGCAGCCTGGCCCCCCAGCTCTTCCTACGCCCCCGGGAGATGGTCCACATCCCCTTCAAGTTCCAGACCTTCTCTGCGGGTCCGCGGGCCTCGGTGCAGGTGGGGAAGGCCATTCTTCCCGTGCCGAGGGGGCTGGCTGGGCACCGGGGAAGCCCCTTTGCCAAGTAATCTGGGAGATGGGGGCCTCCTCCCGTGTGGTGGGAGGGTTAGCCTTCGGCCGTCCCCCCCGCCCCCCACCTGTCTCTCCACACGTCCTGGCACCTATGCTGTGCCCAGTGGCCTCGTGGTTCACCTGGGCTCAGGAGAGGCTGGACCACCTCCTCTTCAGTCTCTGCTAAACTGGTAGAAGAGCCTTTCTTAAACCTCAGAAGAGCCAGTGTTTTCTGAACTCCCCAGTTACTACTGTTTGCCCACTTCTCACGTAGCGTTTGCTCCCCGACGTGAACCGCAGAGACTCTGGGGTTTCACGTCAGGGTGCGAGCGAGCACGTGCTTTGCTAGGGCGGACGCGGCGTGCGCGTTTCTTCCTGACCTTGTGAGGTCAGCTCTGTAGGGCAGAGGTCATTACTGAGACGGGCGTGAGAGGCTCACAGGTTTCAGTGCAGGCTCTTTGGATGCACTTTTGGGGCAAGAGGTCATCAGGACCGTGATGAAGGTGTCAGACCTCTGGCTTCGGGTGGAGCTGGGTTACGGGACCTGACCCCCCCCCGCCAGCTCACACGGCCTCCGCTTCCTCTTTGGGGCTGTGGGCCGGTTAATAACAGCAGCCGCCTGGGGTTCACTCTGAGCCTAAATGAGACCCCGGAGCCCTGGGCCCAGGGCGGCGGCCGTTCCTACAGGCGGAGGCCCCACTGGTAGGAAGACTTGCCTGTCACCCCGGGCCTCCATCTCATGGCCTGGGGGCTCCCTGGTTTCTCGCAGGCCTCTGCTGAGCTGAGACTCGAGAAGGACATGGACGCTGGGTCACCTCGTAAGTCCAGCACGATGCCCACGAAACACGCCAAGGTAGGGGGGCAGGCCGCCCATCCGACGTTCCCAGGTCTTGCAGTGCCAGCCAGGGCTCTTGTGAGAGCACCAGGTGAAGTGCATCATGGGTTCTGCTGTTTGTTACTAATGGTAAACAGGACTCAGTCCCATTGCCGCCTCAGGGCGGCTCGTTGGCAGGGCACACTTTTCAACCCCCTGCCTGCCCATGGGATGTCCTTAGGGGAGGTTGGGACACTGTCGTTTTGTAGGAATTTCTGAAGTTTTCTTCTTGTTGTTGTTTGTTTGGTAGACAGATGCCTTTTACAGGAGGTTGAAAGTAAAAACAGAAACACTTTTACGCCCGCCGCCCCCACCCTCACCCCGGGACAGATTTCGGTGCAGTTGCAGACTGAGGACCTGGCAGCCCTGTGTCCACAGCCCCGTCCTGGGGGAGATTGGCTGGGTTTTATTTAAATGTGGAGCCGCAGCGTTGCCTTTGTCTAAAGGATGTGTCGGCTCTTTATTTAGGGCCATAAATTAAATCTGAGAGGCTAGTACGTTTTTCCTTACATGAGTTTGGAGTTTTAAAACAAATCCCAGATATCTTATTCAGCGTGTATCTCTAACAGATAAGGACTTAAAAAAAAAGAACAAAAACCTGGCTAGTGACATCACTGCCCCCAAATTAGTAACAAATCCTCAGGACGGCCCGATGTCCAGTCCGTGCTGGTCACTCATCTTATCACGGTCGGTCTGTGGGAGTTGGGGCCTGCTGTCCTCAATGCTCTGTCTGTGGAGACGCTGGGCGTGGGCCGGCCTCCGTGGGCCGACCACGGCTTCACATGCAGAGGCCATGGTGGGTGGCTGTTCATGGTGGCTGACGTGTCCGCTAAGGGTCCACTGCCCACATCCGTTATCCCACCAGGTGGAAAGCGGTGAAATCCTCTCACTGTTCTTGTACTTACTAGCTGTGACTCTTCTATAAACAAGAGCTTTCCCCATCAGCCGTTTGGTTACCCTGAATATATTGATACTTAATACCGGAAGGTCAGGATAAATGTTGGGTTCTTTCCCTTTATTTATCAATTGTAAAAATAATGAGTCGTGCCCTGGGAACATCCAAAGATGGTCAGTTTTTTGGGGGTCTTATTATGAACTCGTGGTTTTATATTTGCTGTGTGGCAGGCACTGGGCTGTAAAACTGTCCTCTCTCTGGCCACGGCCATACCTTTCAAGTCAGCGCCTGTGTCTTTTTTTTTTAAACAGCTCTTTATTTTGAAATGTTCTCAAACTTAGACAAAAGTTAAAAGAATAGTGCAAAGAGTTCTCATGAATTATTTACCCAGATTTCCCAGTTGTTGACATTTTATATTTGCCTTATCATTCTGTGTCTATATTTATCCTTATTTTTTTCTGAACAATTTGAGAATAAGTTATGGACAAACTTCCCCATTGTTCCATGAAATTTAGAGCTCCTGTGTCCTGAAAATAAGGACACTCCGTTCCATAACCACGGTAGAACCGGGGAAATCAGGAAATTGGCACTGACACAATCTCATCACAGACCCCGCTTGCACTTTACCAAATATCCCAGCACTGGATCCCTCACCCGCCCAGGGTCCCGCGGTGCAGCCGGTGGTCCCGCCCTAGCTTTCCTTGCCTCTCATGGCCTCGGTCCTTTTGAAGTGCACAGGTCATTCTGCTACCTGCCGCTCAGTCTGGGTTTGTCTGGTGTTTGCTCGTCGGTGGGTTCAGGCCGTGCATTCAGGGCAGGAAAAGCACAGACGTTTTGCTGTGTTCTTCTCAGAACCTCTTAGTGGGAGAGACACAATGTTGATTTGCTCTATTACCAGTGATGTTAATTTAACTCTCTTACTTGGTTAAGATGGTGTCTGCCAGGCTCCTTCAAGGTAAAATTAATTAAGAAGTATTTTATAGTTGATAATTAGAAAGTAATGGGGAAGTATTTTGTCAGGAGATGCTCAGGCTCTGTAAATGTCCTGCTTCTCATTCAGCTTCTGCTACTAGTTTTAATATCCGCCGATGCTTCTTTCTTTTTTAAACCGAAGTGTAGTTGATTTACAATGTCGTGCCAGTCTCTGCTGTACAGCAAAGTGACCCAGTTATACACAGGGACATTCTTTTTAAAATTCCTTCACTGATGATTCTTGCACGATGGTTGCCCATTGGTGACTTGCAGATTTCGTCATTCCTTCCGTGTTCTAAGTGAGGCAGCACTTGGTCTTCATCCGTTCATTCCTGAAATTTGTTTGTCGGCATTATGGACCATGAATTCCTGTTTCATTCAGTGGCTTGTAGTTTGTTCCTGTCTGTCTTTGTTTTGCTGCTCATCTTGTCCCTGGTCCACCGGCGGCTTCGGCTTCAAGCTGGCCCCTCTGTCCTTTTGACACGTCCCTGTCATTCTTGGAGCACTTCCTTCGGGCCTGGCGCACAAGATGTTCCAGAGTCGTCTTCCATTTTCCTGCCGCATTTCTGGAATCAGCCGTTTATCTAAGGCTTCTTTTAGTGGAGAACGGTGTTTAGAAACTGAAGTCTGGGTACCGAGAGGGCTCATTACGACTGGGGTGCCCTTGCTTCCGGTCCTTCTGAGCAGAGAGAGCTGAGGAGTGTATGTCTGTGTGTGTGTCTGTGTGTGTCTGTGTGCACGACAGCTGAATAAATGGTCGGTCATTGTGGAGCTGAAGTCCCAGCGTAGCGGTGAAATTCCGGCAGGAGTGTCAGGGCACAGCTGCGGGGGATGAGGGTGCAGTGGCGGGGCTCGCCTCCCAGCAGATGTGGGAAGAGACGCGCGGGGCAGTGGCTTTCAGGTGATGGTCCAAGAAGGCAGAACCGACGCTGTGGGTCGCTTAAAGACCCAAAGAGGGGAGAATGGTGAAGAAAAACGGGGGGGGCCGGTGATCACGAGTTCAGGAGGGGCTCCCTGGGGCGGACGGGCAGGATGGTGAGGGTGCAGAGGCTGAGCAGTGTGCACCGTGTGCCTGTTCCAAGCCCACGTGGCCTCGTGGGTGGCTGCCCAGTTATAATTTGTCCTGTTACACATCTAAAAGATTTCATAATAAAACTCACCGAAGTGGAAGAGTGTCCTTTCCCACGTGGAAGGTTTGTCTGGGCGCCCGAGCTTGGCGCCAACCGACGTGGGAAGGGTGTTGGCTGTGTGCCGCCCTCTGTCCTGGGCCCTGAGAGCTCACTGGGCTGGCCGAGTCCTGGGATAAAGACACCGGCTGCATCGTGTTCCCAATTAGGACCTGTATTGGACAAATAAATTTTTTTAGTAAGTAACTTTTTTTTTAAAGGAAGTTTGTATTTCTGGCCCTTTGGGTTTAAGCACAGCCCCCTTTAACCGTCTGGGGGACATGCTCTGCTCCCACCCATGAGGACCTGGTGAGGTTAGTATCCAGATCCTTGCAGAATGACTTCCCAGCCTGCAGGCAGCGGGTGCGTCGGTGGGGGAGTTGGAGCCGCAGACCTTTCTCGCTGGTCTTCTTGGCACGATCCTCCCCTCCAGGAAGTGGCAGCCGTGCGTGGTCTGAGCATGTGGACCCTGTGTTGGGCCAGTCCTCGCAGGGGGGCACCTGCGGCTGCAGACCCTGTGCATCTGACCACGCCTGTCCTTCCCACTTCGTGGGTGTGAGCGGACCCCATGGGGACCCCGTCCCTGTCCGTCCAGGGAGGCGCCGTGCACGCAGCTGCCCACAGCCCTCGTGCGGGTCCTGATGCTGCGCCGCCTGCTCTCCTGGCAGGTTCTGTTCTGCGCAGCCAACGGCAAGCCCCTCGCCGTGCTCTGCCTGACCGTGGAGCTGCAGCCCCACGTGGTGGACCAGGTCTTCCGCTTCTACCACCCAGAGCTCACCTTCCTGAAGAAGGCCATCCGCCTGCTGCCCTGGCACACGCTTCCAGGCAGGTCCCGCTGTCCCCACGGCTTGCATTTGGCAGGTTCGACAGGTGGAAAAGGCGACAAGTGGTGTCCTTACCTCATCCTGCGATGCTCTTTCACAGCACAGGGTACAGCTGTGAATTCTGCCACTTGCCTCAGTCGTTTGATTGTTTGACATGGTGACCTTCTCACTTCCTCTGAGATGACAGGCGCCCTTGGCAGGCTGATTCCATTCTGAAATCCACAGCCCTGGGAAGGTTGCCTGGCCTCTGGCGTCAGGCTCTGCTCTGCCCTCCGTCCTGGGCCTGGAGAGCTCTCCGGGCTCCCCTGCACCTGCTGATTCATTGCCAGCCGGTGCCTTTAGAACACATCCGAGCCGTTTACACCTGGCACTGGCTCCATGGCACCCCCGCTTCCTTTTGGTTGGTCTCTTGGGGTGAGTCCCCGGGGAGGCGGCTCGGAACGGAAGGGCCAGTGTCCACGCAGGCAGCAGTGTCCATCCCCCAGCAGGTTTCGTGGAACACCTGTGATGGCCCAGGCTTTCGGGAAAAGACATTTGTTGTGATATTCCCCACTCCAGGTGCTCCTGCGGGGATGCCCGGTGAGGATCCCCCGGTCTACGTACGATGTAGTGACCCGAATGTCATTTGCGAGACCCAGAACATGGTAAGTTCTGTAGCGCCCTCCCGGGAAAACCCTTCCCCTCCAGGTCCCACCCACTATCTGCACCCCTGGTCTCCTGCAGCCTCTTCATTTGAGGTTTTTGCTTAAGTGGTTTCTTTCTAAGATGCTGAAGGGCTACCTTGACATCCTCAGGAGAGCTTTATGAATGAGTTTTCATTTCTTCTGCTAGCAGGTCACTTCCTTGATTGTCTGAATTTCAATTAAAAAAAAAAAGGCATGAAGCAAACTGAATAAAGTGAGTGGTGATTAAGGCACTTATTAATTGCCTTTGTGTAAGGATAACGGCCATAATCACGTTATGATTGGTTAGGAAACTGGGTGGAATCTCCTGCAGAATGTAATTATTAAACTCAATATGAAATCAAGAGGGTAATGACTTTTCTCTTTTGTAGTGACAAAAACAGTGAATTCTGATGAGTACAGAAAATGAAAACCGTGTTGGGGGAGGGGGCCTGGTTCACACCTGCGTTTGCTTCCTGCGGACTTGGGGGACTGGGGTCAGAGCAGAGAGGCAGTAGTGTGGCCGTGATGTGCACCCCCACCCCTGTCTGGCAGGGCCCCAGGGAGCCACAAGACGTGTTCCTGAAGGTGGCCAGTGGTCCCAGCCCGGAGATCAAAGACTTCTTTGTCACCATTTACGCGTGAGTACGTGGGCCCTGGTGGTCTGGAGGGTGGGAGAAGGCAGTGAGGAGGCAGGCTGGGGACTGCTGGTGGCACTGGAAGTGGGCCAGCCCTGGCTGCCTCTAAACTTGTGACGGGGGTGGGGGCCATCAGGCCTTTGGCCACATGAAGTGAGGTTCTCAGACTGGCCGGGGTCTTGCAAGGGTGCCTCTGCTCAGAGCGGCACCACAGCCTAAGGGACACATTGGGAGCCCAGCCAGGAGAGAAACTCGAGGCTGCTTCTGCCCCAGCACAGTGCCAGGACGGCCCAGGCAGCCCTCGTCCCTGGGGTCCCCTCCCCGAGTCCGAGGGAATGCAGGCGGCGGTCCTGCCCAGGCCCCCCAAGGGGAGGTGGAAGGTGACATCATTTCCTTTGATGCCCGAGAACTGGGTGAAATGACCCTGGTCCCTTTACCTTTTCCTCTAAGTCGTATCTCCCAGCCCTCGAGACCCTTTAAAACCGGTGCAGGCTGGAGGGTTTGGTGCAGCCTGCCGGGAACGGGTGGGTCTCCTGTGCTGAGTGTCCACCCGGCCGAGGGGCAGCACCCAGCCTGCACCTGCTGTGTGGTGGCCACAGACTGTTGTCCTGACGGCCCGTGGGCAGGTGATGCTGAGCCCCATTTACAGCCAAGGGTCAGTGTCCTTGGGCACCAGGCAGCTAATGTGGGCCCCAGGCTCAGGCCCACGTGACCTCCAAGCCCACGTTCTCATCCACGCTGTGCTGCCCATGGACTTTGCTCCAGGCCTGGTTTGGGATTAAGCTGGCCTAGGTGCACATCTGCAGAAGCCCACGTTGCCTGGCCTCCAGAGTATCTGTTCAGGGTCAAAGTCACGCAGAGGCTGCAGACCCGCCTGAGAGCTTCCACCTTGGAGGGAAGGTGGCCGAGCGGGTGACGGCGGCTGGACCCCAGCCCGCCCTCCTGGCCACCTTTTCAGCTTCCTCGGGGCTCCTCCCCGTGGTTGGTGTACTGCCCTCGCCCGACCGTGAGTGACTTCTGCCCGCACAGGGACCGCTGGCTGGCGACGCCCGTCCAGACTTGGCAGGTCCACCTCCACTCCCTGCAGCGCGTGGATGTCTCCTGTGTCACAGGCCAGCGGACCCGCCTGGCCCTTGTCCTCCGGGGGATGCAGACAGTTAGGAAAGTGAAGGCTTTCAGCTCCCACCCCCAGGAGCTGACGGTATGGCCTTCAGCGGGGGTGCGTGGGGTTGGCTCTTGGGTTTTGCGGGTGTCCCCTGGCCCCTCCCCACCCTTTCCCACCCCGGGGAGGGGGTGGGAGCTGGGCTGCGGCCTGGTGGTCGGTCCTGAAGACTTTGATAGAGTCTTCATTCAGATCCCCTTTATGAGATGTGCGTCGTGGGATGAGAGACACGTAAGCCCTGAAGGTGAATTTGTAGAATTGTTGGGAGGTAAATATTAACAGTTACTCTGGAATCAGTGTGGCTGCAACCGTACATCTGGATAACGAGGGTGACGTGGACGCCCTGCCAGCAGGCCGGGGTTCAGAGCTGGGTCTGGCTAAGCTCTCTCTCCTGAGGCCGCTCTGACACTTAGGGGGTCACACTGTGCACAGATGGGGACACAGACTGTGACCCGCAGGCATAGGTGCTGGTGGTGAGGTCCGGTCTGGCCTCAGATCAGGCCTTCTTACCTCTGACCCCATGCAGGCCAGGGGACCTCCCGCCCAGCGCAGGGGTTCCCCTGGGACCCTCTCAGCCCCTGGGCTGCGCGCCCAGGAAACCCCTCGTCTGCACGACTCGAGGGGCTGCCTCCTGACCTGCTTCTCCTCTGTTGTTCCTGAAGACGGACCCCAAAGGCGTCTTCGTGCTGCCCCCTCACGGGGTGCAGGACCTGCACGTGGGCGTGAGGCCCCGCAGGGCGGGCAGCCGCTTCGTGCACCTCAACCTGGTCGACGTGGACGCCCACCAGCTGGTGGCCTCGTGGCTCGTGTGCCTCTCCTGCCGCCCACCCCTCATCTCCAAGGTCTGACGTGAGACGCGCGTGGGCCACGCGGTTCGGGTGGTGTGTCCTGTGACCTGGCCTGCCCAGATCCGGGCCGACGTTTCCTCCTCCCGGCCCCTCTGGCTGGGGGCCTGGGGGGTGGGTGTTTCCACCTGTACCGTGAGCCCCTCAACCGGGAACTCGGGGGGCTTGTCTGCCGTATTTACTCAGCGTCTGGGGCTCAGGAGCGCAGGGCAGGCTTGGGAAGAAGTGGCTGGAGAAGGAGCCCGGGGCCAACTCCTGCCCTCCCCACAGGCCTTTGAGATCACGCTGCCTGCCGGGGCCGGGAAGGGCACCAACAAGCGTATCACCTACACCAACCCCTACCCCTCCCCGAGGGCCTACCGCCTGCACAGTGACCATCCCCGCCTGCTGCAGTTCAAGGAGGACGCCTTCCAGGTGCGGGGCTGCACAGGGTGGGGGGCCTGGGCGCTGCTTCTCCCGGGACCCTGCCTTGGGGGCGTCAGCAGTCCTGGGGGAGAACGGCCTGTGGCCCGAGTGAGGCGCTTGCGACCCGCAGGGGCACCCTCTGCTGAACTCTGCCCGGGCCTCTGACCCAACACCCAGGCCCCAGGCGGGGGCAGCCCTGGGGGCGACCTTCCGTGCAGTGTTGCAACAGTTTCATCCAGACTGCCTGGCAAGTTAGGCCTTTATCTCCTGTGACTCTTTCAGGGAAAGTGAGCAGCAGCTCCGGCGACCCGGGTCTGTCCCTCGCCGCCGGAGGGTGTAGTGACGCGTCTCCTGGGGCTTTGGGAGGAGTAGCCGGGAGGGCTTTGACAGTGACGCTGGGAAACTTGGTTCAGATCATGAGTGCATGTTCTGGGGCCTGCAAGCCTGGGGAATGTGTGTACGCCTGTGTGGAAGTGGCTGGAAGGGGGGCGGGGGTCGGCAGGGCGGGCGCTAGGACGGCGACGCTTCTTGCCAGGTCGGGGGAGGCGAGACCTACACCATCGGCCTGCGGTTTGCGTCCCGTCAGACGGCCGGGGAGGAGGAGATTCTGATTTACATCAATGACCACGAAGACAAAAACGAGGAGACGTTTTGCGTGAAGGTCATCTACCAGTAAAGGAGCGGCGGGGGCCGTCCTGCCGCTGTTCGGGGTCAGGCTCCTGTCCCAGAACTCGGCACCGTGGACTGGGCTGAGGGAGGTGGGGGTCGCCGTGCCCCTAGCCGTTTGCGATGCTCCCACCCAGTCAGGCTGCTGCCAGTACCGACCGCGTAGCAGCCCCGCTGGAGTCCTGACCGTGAACGTGCGCACCCGGTGTACCCGGGGCCCGTTTCTCTCTGCGGCACACGGGGGACTGTCGCCATCTGTGACGTTAGGATTTACTGTCAGCAAAATGTATTTTCTGAATCATTTTAAATGATAAAATTACGTTTTTAAACTGAGTTTTATACAAACACTATTATTTGCTATGTAATGTTTCTTATGCTGGTATTATTTCACATCTTTTAAAAACGTTGTACGAAATACTAAATTTTTACACGGTTTCTCTTTTGGCAGTTTTCTTGAGTGTTTTCTGCTGTTTTCACCATTGTCAGAGTTTTCTGTCTGCAGCATAAGCTTCCTTTTCCCTGGAGGATGACGTTGCTGAGGGACAGTCAGGTGGCCCATGGTTTGTGGCCTCTGGGAGAGGCTGCTCAGTCCTGACCTGAGGGGAGGGCAGCTCTGACCTCTGCTTCTGTTGTCACCTCTCCTGCATTGATTCTGGTCCCCTGCCTCCCTTTGTAAGGCCCCCGTGATGACATTGGACTTACCTGGAAGATCCAGGACGACCGTTCTGTCTCAAGACCCTTAACTCCATCCCCTTTACCACGTGAGGTCACCCAGTCACGGCATCCAGGGATCAGGTCAGGCCGGCGGGGAGGGGGCATTGTACCGCCCACCCCCATCCTGTTGGCCAGAACCTAGTCACTTGGCCACACCCAGGTCCGAGGGGTCTCAGAAATGTTGCCTTTCTTCCAGGCGGTCGTGTGTCCAGGTGACTTTGGGGGATGGTATCCCTAGCGGGGGGAGGGGGGAAGGTTTAGCGGGGCAGCTAGTCATCTTTGCCCCAGCGCTGCTGGTGGGGATGGTGAGAAGTGGCCGGACGGGGAGCGTCCCAGGGATGGAATCGGCAGGGTAGGTGATGGATTAGGGCTTAGAAACAGAAACTTTACCTTCAGTCTGTTGGAAAGATGGACAGAAAGGAAGCGCGCTGTCCCAGCCCCGGGGTGGTGAGGAGACAGCAGGGTGGTAGCCAGCTGTGCGCGTGTGCAGACGGGAGACCAGACTCCCATGGAAAGTGGCCCATGGTGGGGGGTCTCTCTCTGCACCGTGAACCCAGGGGGGCTCCCCGTGATTGAGAGCAGTATGAGCCCCGGGGAAATGAGCAGGCAGGCTCTTTGGAGAGACGGTCAGCAAGGCGGCCAGGGTCAGACGCACCGTAGGCAGGAGTGGGGCATCGGCTGCCCCCAGGGAGCCTGATTTAGATCCCAGCCCCGTCAGCGGGGTTACGGACGGCACCTGCACTGGAACTGAGGCCAACCGCCCCACCTCGGGAGGGGCCCCTGCAGCACCCAGCAGCACCCTGCAGCACCCTGCAGCCTCCTGCCCACAGGTCCTCCCTGCCGGGCGTGTGCCCCCAAAGAGCGGCGTGGAGTTGGATTCTGGGGAAGAGAACCGCCTCAGGCCTATCTATCTGCCAGTCTGCAACGTGAGGACCCACCACGGGGCCCGTCTGTCTGTTGTTCGATGCTCCCTGCTGTCTCTTCAAGGGCGGCTTCTGCGTTTTGCACGCCTGCCACGCACACGGCACAATCTCAGCTCATCCACGCCCCGGGCCAGTCCAGGCCCAGGCCCCGCCACCAGGGACCAGGCCCCGGCGGGGAGTGTGTTTTAGGAAGTAAGGCAGTTCTGGAGCCCAGTTGCTTGCTGTCCTGGGGGCACGCGGTGTGGGGTGGGGGGTGGGCAGGGGATGCTTCGCTTCGAAGCATTTCCAGATGCTTCCAAGAGCCGGGTAATCTAGGGGCCGCTGCTCTTCCTAGAGGCAGATCCGCTGGGGGCGCACTTCACCCACACACAGCGGTGGGACCTCAGCAGCTTCCTTACCCCACGTCTAGTCTGCAAGGCAGAGACTGCAGTGGGGGCCGTTCAGGCCTTTCTGTAGCTCAGGCCGCCGTCCCCAGCGAGCTGTGCCGAGGGGCCGGCAGCAGCCCTGCCCTGGCTGGAGGTGGGGTCGGGGGCGCCCCTCCCCACTGTGTCCGGGGGGCCCGCAGGCTGCAGGTGCAGGAGCTGGGGGTGGCGGGGCGCTCGAGGAAGCAGCGGCCGGCCTTGGCGAGAGAGAGGCCATCAGCCAGGGATGCCCGTTCTCTGGCCCTCACTCCCTCGTTAGTTCATTCTCTCATCCATCCGACCTTGGCTGTGGGCACTCCTCCGGGCTCTGTTTGTGCAGGAGGTGCGGACACTGTGGTGCCCTGAGACGCACACCTTCCCTGCCCCAGGTCAGGAGCTGACCTCCTGGGGGGCTCAGACGATAAAACGTGGGTACCACATAGACGGTCGGCCGGGCGGTGATAAAGTCTGTGAGGGGAAAGGCAGGAGCAGGGCGTGGAGCGGGCTGATGTCAGAAGGAGGGACTGAGCGGGTGGCGGGTGAGCAGGGAACGGGAAGGGGTGGAGGGGCCGGGGCAGGTCTCGGGCTTGTGGGCTGCAGGCTGATTCTCAGGTGACGCAGGGGTGACGGGGCTGGGCTGGACAGGTGCCTCGCCTCAGGACCAGCAGCGGGGGCCACATTAGTGACCCGCCTTCCCCAGGGGCCACCGCGTCGGTGCCATGGGGGCTGGTGAAGCTGGGCTCAGCTGGGTCGGGGGGCGTGGGGGGCTGTCCATGCTTTTTTAAGTCAGAAAAGCAGATTCTCTACACACGGAGGACCTTTCCCTTTGCCCTTTTTCCCGTCCCCTCCTCCAGACGCCCTCCGCCCGGGGACTGTGGCCTTCTGGTCGCTCTGGCACGCACACCCCTCTGTTCTCGGGCGCCGGTGAGGGTTTGAAGCCCCTCCCAGGAGTGAGAATCGGGCACAAGCTGGGGGCCTGTGCTTGTCCAAATTTATGCCGTTTTGAGCGTTTTTTCCTTCCCTTTCTTTTTCCTTTTTCTTTCTTTTCTCACAAAAGAGAGATTTAAGAAATTATATGTATTTATTATTTATTTATCTTGTCTGCGCGGGTCTCAGTTGTGGCATACGGGCTCTTCGTTGCAGCGTGTGGGATCTAGTTCCCCAGCCAGGGCTGGAACCTGGGCCCCCTGCACTGGGCCCCCAGGGAAGTCCTGAGAGATTTCTTTTGCGATAAATTTTCAGTGTTAAATAGAAGCCATGGCTGTGATCCGCCATCTTGGGGCTCTTCTGCTGGGGCCCAAAGCCCAGGTCAAGTTCACGTGCGCTCTGGGTTGCAAAACCCGGGCCTTCTTCCTTCCTTTATGAACCTGAAGTGTCCTGCCCCGACGCCCTAGACGTGGACTAGTATTTTCCTCTAACTTCTGACTTCCTGGTGGTCAGTTCCCTGGCCCAGCCGGCATGTGCAGAAGCTCCAGGTGATGTACACGAGAAAGCGGGGGCCCAGCCCCCTCCTCGGGTGGATCTGCCGTAAGGGCTGGGAGCCGCTGCTTCTCCTGCACAAAGACGCACCATCTTTCAAAGGGAACCTTATCATTTCCATCAAGGGCGTTTTTAGCATTAGTATTTTATTTCTTCCCTTCTGTCCCTCCTCTTCCCACCCCGGCCGAAAGCTGCTTTTAACTAAATGGAGTGAAATGAAAGCCAGATTAGCTGCTTTGCTTTGCTCATGTCTGATAATGATTTAATGCTATGTTTTTATCTACTTAGAAATAAATTAAGGTGCCTTTTAAAACTGTTGCCTCAGGTTCGAAGAGGTTGGGGAAAACAACCGTTCTGTTTCCTTAGCAACTTTTTTCCTCCCAGTGGAGAAGGTTGGGGTGTATGCAGTTGTAACCCCCAACAATCTGGACGTAGTGGTTTTAGTTTTATTTTCAGGGACGTGTGCTGAGACCTTTACAAAGAAAGAGCAGGAGAGGAGGGGAGCGAGGGAAACAGCCAGTGGCCTCGAGAAGTCGTGCAAGTGCGTCCCTGTCTGGCGTGTCTTGAGCACCGTGGGGGTCTCCCTGGTCCCATGTGGGACGCTGCCCTCGAGTCTGGGGGACAGACAATCCAGAGGCCCTTCCTGCTGGTGGAGGGGGCGGAGCTCCACATACAGTCAAAACCTTGTCATCAGGACACGTCTGCTGGCGTGCCACGTGGGCCCCCATGGCTCTCCTGATCCCACAGCAAAGCCAGGTCTGAGCTGGTTGTGGGGGGCTGTGCAGGGCCGAAGGAGCCTGCTCTCCGTGTCGGGGAAGGCCCGCCTTGGGGCGCCCAGCCATGTGTCATCGGTGTCACCACACTTCTCCTTGCCTCTCCAAGGCTGTTCAGGGGGCCCTGAAAGCCAAGTGCAAGTCAGAGAGTGATCTAGTGTCCCCACAATATCCATGTCCACCGAGAACCTCAGAACGTGGCCTTATTTGGGAACAAGGTCTTTGCAGATGTCCTTAAGGTAAGGGTCGAGATGCAGTCATATTGGGGCCATTCAGGTGTTCCCTAAATCCAGTGAGTGTCCTTGAGGAGACAGAAAAGGACACACAGAGAAGGTCACACAATGGTGGAGGCCAAGATTGGGGTGATGCGTCTGCTGGTCGAGGACCACCAAGGATTGCTGGGAGCCACCAGCACCTAGGACAGGGGCCTGGGACCCGCTCTCCCTCAGAGCCGCCCGAAGGACCTCTGGCCTCCAGAGCTGCGGGAGAATATACTTCTGTTGGATTAGGCCACCTGGTCACTTGTGACGGCAGCCCCAGGGGTCTTAAATATCCACGTAACCAGCGAATCAAGATTTCTGGTCCTTGGGAGGGAGGGCCAGGTATAAATCTAATGAGTGACCCGTAGACAGGGCGACCCTTTGCTGTGTGTGGCCGTCCCCCGGGCAGAGGTGGCTTCCCGCAGCAGCGGGGCCGCTCGGAGGAGTCGCGTCAGCCTCGAGTGTCTGTCATCTCGGTTGTCAGATCCCGAATTGATCTGTGAATCAAGGCTCTAAAGATACATTTCATCGCAAGAATTCAACCTTGAAATAATCACACATCAAAGTGATGAGTCTGTCTCCAAGAGGCAAAGTCACTAAGACGAGTGTTATAACGACACTTAAGGGAAAGGAACGGGCAGAACGGTCTCCTTGCCCCCAAAAGCTGAGTGTGCCCGAGGCTCAGGGGACGCCCAGGTCGGAGTGGGTGTGAGGCCGGTGGGAAGGGCCCCGGGCCGCAGGCGACTCTGTCCTTCTAGATCTCTCCCCCTGCAGCTCTTGGGCTTCTCGCGGCCTCCAGCCTTCAGTGGGTGAGGCAGAGGCGGGAATCCTGCAGGGGCCGCGGGCCCTGAACTCACCCTCTCTCGGCTCGTCCGCCCTCTCCCTCACCTTGGCTGGGCAGTGGGTATGGGCAGAACGGATCCAGACGGGCCTGAATCCTGGCTCAGCCGTGGCCTGCAGCTGTGGCCACTCTGGGGGTGCCTTCTTCTCCTGTGTGAGGTGGGGTCCTCAGTCTCTGTGTGAAGTAGGATCCTCAGTGTCCTGTATGAGGTGGGGTCTAGGAGCTCCTACCGCTTAAAATCTTCTTAGGATCTGGGTTTCATGCCGTGGGGGGAGCTCAGGTCTAGTGTGATGGCCTCAGGACCGTTCCCAAGCATCGTCCGCATCCCACCAGGCAGCTCTGAGTGCAGTGCCCTCCTTGGGAGCCGTTTTTCCTTCCACCCTGATTGCGGGCCTGGCTGGGTGACATGCTTTGGCTGTGGCCTGGGGGCGCAGGTTCCGTGTCTGTGTCCCAGATGGGCTGCTCTCTCCCTGGGCCCCAGGCTTGGCTGCAGGGAGGGGAGGGGAGGAGGGTGGCTCCTCTCGCAGCTGGCGGCCTCCTAGTAGCCTGTTACACTTTGTTCAGATGTGCTTTAGAAGTACGGATTTGAAACGTTTGGTGCTTTTTGAACCCAATATAAACTTTGATCCTTTCTTCCACTTGCCTGGTTAGTGTTGGGCTCCAGCTCTGGCAGCTGAATGGCGGGGCTCAGAAACGTCATCTCCTGAGTCCCTGGAGACACCAGTGCTCCTGCCTGGGTGCCCCGTGCGCTCTCAGGACCCTCATGTTCCCGATTCCAGATCACCCCTTCTCACACATCCAGGCCGAAGAAAGTGAAGGCGGATTCTTGTGTGTGTAGTTGTCATCGTCCGTGTCTCCCTGAGCTGCGCAGCGCTGGGCAGGGCTCGGGGCTTCTCTAGGAGGTCACGAGGGCAGAAGACACACCATGGGGATGACTGACCCACACCCTGACCTCGCGGCCCACTGGCCTATGTGGCCCCAGTCATTGCTGCCTCCCCACCTGGGATAGTCACCTGTCCCAACAAGCGCCACGGGTGGGGGCTTAAACAACAGAAATCGGTTCTCTCCAGAAGACTGGGAGGCCAAGATCAAGGTTTCGGCCACTTGGTTTCTCCTGAGGCCTCTCCCCTTGTCTTGTGAACGTCTTCTCCCTGCGTCTTCCCACCGTCTGCCTTTGTGTTTGTCTATGGCATGACTTTCTCTTCTTGTAGGGACATGAGTCCTGTTGGATTAGGACCCACCCTGATGGCCTCACTTTACCTAACCGCTTCTAAGACCCCATCTCCAAATACAGTCGCACTCGGAGGTCCTGAGGGTTAGGACCTCAGCAGATGAATTTGGGGGATGTGATTCAGCCCCTGACACGACCTCTGGCTGCCACCCTCATGCTTACCCTCCTGCCCCCTCTGCGTCTTGCCCCCTTCCCTTGCCTCCTGTTCTCACAGCCCCTTCCTTTCATTACCGCCATACCCTGAGACCCCTGGCCGTCACAACTGCTGGGCGGAGGCCCCCTCTGTGGGGCCCGCAGGCAGCGGAACAGGGAGACAGGCTCTCAGCCATGCGCGGCGTCTGTCCTTGGATCTGTGGCCCTAACCCTCAAGTAGGCCTCAGGCAAGTGGCCCTACCACACCTTCCTGGTCTGTCTCTTCTTCAGGCTTCCAGAGAGCGGCCCACCCCTGCTCCTTTCTTCTCAGACCGCCCAGCGCCCACCCTCAGAGTGCTAACCTTGCCTCACCCTTCATGGAGGAAAGAGGAGTCACCAGACCAGAACCTTCCTGTGGCCCGGCTGTGCCCGAGGCGGCCGCCATCTCTCCTGCCCTGACAGAGGACCATGTGTCCTGGCCCCCACGGGGGCCCGAATCCCACCCCTCTAACTCCTGAGGGCCTCACTCCTGCCCTTCTGTCGTTCCTGGAACCCTCCGCATACAGTCATTCTCGATCACCCATCTTAAAAGGAAAAGCCATTTCTTTCTCCATTCTCCCCTCTCGCTACCACCTGCTCTGCTCCTCTGGATAGAAAATCTTGCCAGCGTTGTCTGTGGCCAGTGTCTGAAGCCTGCCCCCATCCCCCCACCATCATTCTCTCTCCTGCCCCACGGAGACCTCCCTTTCAAGCTTACCTATGGCCCCTGTGAAGCCAGGTCCATGGTCACTGTCTGTCCTCTTTGCTCTGGCTACCTGGCACCGCGGCTCCCCTGCCTGGTCTCCTGGAGTTGGGGGGGGCCACATTCTCCTGCTTTTCCTCCAGCCTCTGCCCCCTCCTCAGCCCGGCCTTTGACTGCCACCTGTCCTCAGCCCCTCTGTCCTGGTGGCCGCCTCCTGTCCCCTGATTCTAAACAGCGTGGCCACGTCTGTCACCCCTCACACCCGTACTGTGGCCCTGACATTTTCCAGCACCGCCTCGGGCTGCTGTCTGGGCGGTTCCCAAACTCTGCTCGCTTGGGGTGGCCCCCGTTTCCCGCCAGAGCTTCCACTCACCTAGAGGTACCGTACATTCAAGGCCATTCCCCTGTGATGGGAATCTAGGTGTTCCCAATCTTCCTATAGTAAAATGCTGCGATCGGTAAGCTTGTACGTGTACTTTCATGTTCTCCTGTGAGTGTTCTGTGGGATTGAGGCTACTATTGGATTTACCGGGTCCCCTGAAAAGTGAAACATCTTTTTCTTTTTATTTATTTTATTTTTTCTAAAGGATTAGAAATCACAACGTTGATTATTTATTTATTTATTTATTTGGCCGTGCCAGGTCTTAGTTGCCACATGCGGGATCTTCTGGTTCCAGCATGCGGAATCTTTAGTTGAGGCATGTGGGATCTACTGCCCTGACCAGGGACTGAACCCAGGCCCCCTGCATTGGGAGCGCGGAGTCTTAGCCACTGGACCACTAGCATTTAATAATAGTAATGTTCCCAGCAAAGAACAAACCTGCATTCTACCATGGGTCGAAAACTGTTTGTGGGCTATTTGGAAAACATTACTTAATGTTTTCCTTAATTAGAATCAATTATGAGACCCTAGTAAAGAAATAAGTCCAAACATGAGATTCTAAGACCTCACACTGTGAAAACATCTTTTCGCTTTTAAAGTTAAATGTGTACTTTGTAAAACGATTCAAACGATACCAAAGAGTATAAAATAAAAATTTAAACATTCTCTCTTCCCCCCACAGCTTCCAGTAACACTTCCCAGAGGACACTACTGTTTCTCTTGGATCCTTCTAGAATATGTTTATGCATTTTAGTGCAGAAATGGGGGTACTTGGATTTGCACATGGGGTAACATTCTTTTTGCTCACTTAATTCTGTATCCTAGCGATCTTTTCAAAATGTGACATACAGATCTTGCTGAGTCGTTTGTATTGACTTATTGCTAATGTCTTACCATACATGTTTATAGTTTTTGTTTTAAAATATACATTCAGAAGAGTATCTATGACTTAAATATGGTTTAAAGAATAATGCTACAGTGAATACTTATAAAACCACCACATAGAGAAGTGGTATCTTTAAAACAATTTTTCATTTTGAAACTCTAGGCTGGTCTCAAGAACACAGCTGCCTTTTGTGTATTGACCTGTAACTGGCGACATGGCTAAACTCGTTTATTAATTTTAATACTTTGGCTGTAGGGTTATGTTAGGGCGGCCGTGTGAATACTCATATCATCTGTGAGCGTGGCAGCCTTCTTTCTCCCTGTCCAATCCTTATCTCTTTTTTATTTCTCTTGCTTGTCCAAATGCACTGGACGAGGCTTTCTAGAAAAGTATTCCATAGGAATGGGTGTAGTGCACATCCTTGTTTTGTTCCTGATTTTAAAGAAGGTGCTGTCAGTGTGTCACCATCGACATGAACCTGTGTAACCACAGTGCCCTGTCTGAGGAGCACCCTGTAGAACCAGGGTTCCGTGGAGGTCACTTTGGAAACCGCTTCTCTGCAGGGTTTTGGAATCGAGGAGTCCGGATTTTATCCTTTACTGGTGATGGAGGCGGGCTCATACTTCTGTACTAGATTGCCCTGTTAAAGTTCAGATGTAACTTCATGAGTCCTGATCGACCACTTCTCACAGTAGTGAGACTCTTGGCCCTGGGCACAGCTCCCACCATGGCCAACTTCACCAGGAAGCGCCCTCGCTTGGGAATGTCACTGGGTCTCACTGGTCCCAGCCATGTGTGGACAGTGGGGTTAATCCCCCTAGAGCATTAGCTGTGCTCAGTTCCCCTCTCACACCATGAACAAAAAAAAGGCCTCTAGCATCTTTTTAAAAAAATTTTTATAAATTTATTTATTTATGGCTGCGTTGGGTCTTCGTTGCTGCGCGTGGGCTTTTCTCTAGTTGCGGCGAGCGGGGGCTTCTCTTTGTTGTGGTGTGCAGGCTTCTCATCGCGGTGGCTTCTCTTGTTGCAGAGCACGGGCTCTAGGCACGCAGTCTTCAGTAGTTGTGGCAAGTGGGCTCAGTAGTTGTGGCTCGCAGGCTCTAGAGCACAGGCTCAGTAGTTGTGGCTGAAGTGCTTCGTTGCTCCGCAGCATGTGGGATCTTCCCGGACCAGGGCTTGAGCCTGTGTCCCCTGCAATGGCAGGTGGGTTATTAACCACTGCGCCACCAGGGAAGCCCAGGCCTCTAGCATCTTGAGGGGTATTGGCCTCAGGTGAGTCAGCCCAGCTGGAGGCAGATGGCCCCACTCAACATGCCAAGATGGGCGTTGAGAAATAGGCTTCCTGAGTCTTGTAGCCCAGACCTCAGGGCCTTTGCAGGAAGGAAGCACAAAGTAAATACGTGAAGAGGGGTTTGCTGACCTGCTAAGCTGGTCTCTGCAGAGGGTCTGGGAAAGCATGATTCACCTCTTATGACCCATCGTGCTGTGCATCCCATGCGTGGAGTGATAATGGAAATGACCCAAGAGACCCACAGGGAAGCAGCAGCGTCACACCCTCGGTCATGCTGTATCCCGCTGTCAGGAGCCCCAGGATGAGCCCCTGGGGAATGTTGCCACACCCCGTCCTTTCTGAGACTGTGAGCTACTAATTGAGGCTCTCACCAAAGGAGAGACTGGCTCGGGTCAACGATTTAAGTAAACCTCAGGCTTGGATTTATTGCAGCTATTACCCCTTCATGTAGGTAAGCTCAGGGATCAATTATTTTGGATCAAATTTTTGGTTCAATTTTTTTAAAGGAAGAGATGCATTTCTGTTTTTTTTTTTTAACATCTTTATTGGAGTATAATTGCTTCACAATGGTGTGCTAGTTTCTGCTCTATAACAAAGTGAATCAGCCATACATACACATATATCCCCATATCTCCTCCCTCTTGCGTCTCTCTCCCACCCTCCCTATCCCACCGCTCTAAGTGGTCACAAAGCACCGAGCTGATCTCCCTGTGCTATGAGGCTGCTTCCCACTAGCTATCTATTTTACACTTGGTAGTGTATATATGTCCGTGCCACTCTCTCACTTCGTCCCAGCTTACCCTTCCCACTCCCCATGTCCTCAAGTCCATTCTCTACGTCTGCGTCTTTATTCCTGTCCTGCCTCTAGGTTCTTTAGAACCATTTTTTTTTTTTAGATTCCATATATATGTGTTAGCATACGGTATTTGTTTTTCTCTTTCTGACTTAACTTCACTCTGTATGATAGACTCTATAAGTCCATCCACCTCACTACAAATAACTCAATTTCGTTTCTTTTTATGGCTGAGTAATATTCCATTGTATATATGTGCCACATCTTCTTTATCCATTCATCTGTCAATGGACACTTAGGTTGCTTCCATGTCCTGGCTATTGTAAATAGAGCTGCAATGAACATTGTGGTACATGACTCTTTTTGAATTATGGTTTTCTCAGGGTACATGCCCAGTAGTGGGGTTGCTGGGTCGTATGGTAGTTCTATTTTTAGTTCTTTAAGGAACCACCATACTGTTCTCCATAGTGGCTGTATCAATTTACATTCCCATCAACAGTGCGAGAGGGTTCCCTTTTCTCCACACCCTCTCCAGCATTTATTGTTTGTAGATTTTTTGATGATGGCCATTCTGACTGCTGTGAGATAATATCTCATTGTAGTTTTGATTTGCATTTCTCTAATAATTAGTGATGTTGAGCATCCTTTCATGTGTTTGTTGGCAATCTGTATATCTTCTTTGGAGAAATGTCTGTTTAGGTCTTCTGTCCATTTTTGGATTGGGTTGTTTGTTTTTTTGGTATTGAGCTGCATGAGCTGCATGATCTGCTTGTAAATTTTGGAGATGAATCCTTTGTCAGTTGCTTCATTTGCAAATATTTTCTCCCATTCTGAGGGTTGTCTTTTCGTCTTGTTTATGGTTACCTTTGCTGTGCAAAAGGAGGTTTATTTTTTTAATGAAACTTTGTTTAATAGTGAAGAGAGTGAGTATGGAGTGCTCTGAGTTACTGGATCCCAATGCGTGTGTATTTGCATCAAATCTTCTGCAGGCTGGGCTCGAGCCCTCTGGTGCTGCTGGGACTCATTTCTGTGCAGCGGGACCTCCCAGCTCTCAGACTGGAGGGAGGTGGTGCGGCCAGCTGGGGAAGGGGAGGGGTCCACGGAGGGAGAGATGTCAGGCTGCTTCCACTGTGGTCAGCGGGTTCCCCTGGGCCCAGGAGAACACGCCTGGGGAGCGTCCACCAAGGATGAGGGGCTGGGTCGCTCCCTTTCCAGCTCCATCCACACCCAGCTGCTCTCAGAGGTCTGGCCAGCCTCGTGCAGCCCAGGAGGAAGGCTGGATGGCGAGCTGAGGGTGTTTGCAGCAGGCTCCTGGCAGGGACTGAACGGGGATGGGCAGAGGGTCTGCCAGGGTGGTCATGTTTCCTTTCTAACTTACAGCTGGGCTGCAGGAGGGCCAGGAGCCTGAATAGCCAAGTGTGGGCGGAAGATTCCAGAGCGCTGGCTGGGCCCCTGTGGGCTCCCCATCAGCCTGCAGGTCCCTGCACTAACAGTGCCGTACCTGGGGCTCCAGAGGTAGAGCTGGGACTAACCTCCCCTGAACAACAGGCGTGAGAAAGTTCCTCCAAACTGCCGAGGGGCTGGAAGGTGCCGGCAGCCCCGAGCGGGGTGCAGGGTGGGCGTGCTGCCGGGGGCGCTGCCCGACCGGCTTGCGGGTCATGAGCCTGGCTGTTTCCCCAACAGACAACGCGACTCCTTTTCAAGCGCATCGAGCCGTGAAACCAGAGACGAGCTTCACAGGCTGGTGAATCTCAGCTCTGCGCAGCGAGGAGACTCGTCCATCTCCAAGATGCTGGTGGCCGGGCACCCAGGGCCTGGCTTGTCGTAGCTGCTCAATTAGTGTTCCTCCAAGGCACGACTCCAGACGAAGCCTTCCGGCTTCTTCCTCACGGACCCTGCCCCCTCCCGCCCCAACCTTTGCGTTTCATTTACCAAGTGATCCTCAAAGAGCGGAACCAAGAGACTCAAACACCGGCTCACGGGCTTCCCTTGAGGCAGCTGGGCTGCGGGGCGAGCCCATGAGCTTGGCGCTCCTAACCAGGGTCTTGCATTTAATCAAAACTCAACCTGATAGAGAATGGACTTGAGGACACTGGGAGGGCGAAGGGTAAGCTGGGACGAAGCGAGAGAGTGGCATGGACATACATACACTATCAAATGTAAAATAGATAGCTAGTGGGAAGCAGCCTCATAGCACAGGGAGATCAGCTCGGTGCTTTGTGACCACCTGGAGGGGTGGGATAGGGAGGGTGGGAGGGAGGGAGACGCAGGAGGGAAGAGATATGGGAACATATGTATATGTATGACTGATTCACTTTGTTATAAAGCAGAAACTGACACACCATTGTAAAGCAATTATACCCCAATAAAGATGTTAAAAAAACCCCAAAACAAAATAACTCAAACTGAGCACCACCCCCCGCCCAACGCTGCCTTCAAGGGCTTTATCTTTCCCTGGGGGGCAGGAGCTGGGCACCAATGGCTGCGGGCAGAGCAGAAGACAGCCTCCATCCTGATGTCCTGCCCCTGGAGAAATGACTACTGGATTAAACATCTGAGCTGGGAAAGCGGTTTGGGTCCTGAGACAAGGGATGATGCCCAGGCCGGGGAGCTGGTCCATGGACAGCCCCCTAGGGATGGGCCACGGGGAGGCTGGGGCTAGGGCAGCTGTCTCTGGAAACGAGTCCGGGAATTACTGGGCAGCATAGTGGTGAGGCTTACTGTATTAAAAAAATAAATTAAAAAAAATATATATATGTAATAGTTTGTATCTGCTAATCTCAAACTCCTAACTTACCCCTCCCTCATCTTCCCTTTTGGTAACCATAAGTTTGTTTTCTGTCTGTGAATCTGTTTTTGTTTTGTAAATGTAAATTTACATTTTGTAAATGTAAATTTATACTATTTTTTAGATTCCACATATAAGGGATATCATATGAGATTTGTCTTTCTCTGTCTGATTTACTTCACTTAGTATGATGATCTCTAGGTCCATTCGTATTGCTGCAAATGGCATTATTTCATTCTTTTTTTACGGCTAAGTAATATTCCATTGTATATATATATCACATCTTCTTTATCCATTCATCTGTCAGTGGACATTTAGGTTGCTTCCACGTCTTGGCTATTGTAAATAGTGCTGCTATGAACGTTGGGGTGCAGGTGCATTTTTGAATTAGAGTTTTCTCTGGATATATGCCCAGGAGTGAGATTGCTGGATCATAAGGTAACTCTAGAGACCTACTGTTTAGTGAGCTTCTGCTCTGTGCCAGGTGTGGCCCCAGGCACCTTTCAGATGACATTTCATTCAGTTTCCTCAGCGACTGTGTAAGTGAGATGCTGTGATGCTCACTTTACAGATGAAGAACCAAGCTCATCAAGGTTAAGACGTGTGCCCGGGTTGCACAGCCAGGAGGTGATAAGTTGGGAATCAGCCGAGGTGCTTGCCGTGACCCCGAGTCGCCTCCAAATTTGCTTGGCCTCAGCCCCTTCCCAGCCGCACAGCTCGAGGGGCAACTTTCACAGCAGATGCACAACCTGCACAACTGTACATGGCCGCCCTGATCTGGAAGCCCCGCCTCCTGGTTTCCAGCCCCAGGAAGCCATACAAGTGCAGGCAATGCCTTCTTTCTTTCCGTCGCTGAGGGCAAGGCTGGTGTTCAGCATTCAAAGTCAGAAGGTCAAGGTCTTTCTGGCCTCGGACCCCTTGGGCCAGTTCTGATGGCTCAGGGTTGGACGGGCTTTTCCTTGGGCTGGCCTCCCGCCAGCTGGAAACCTGGGTCTGAATTCCATCCGAATGTGGCTTGCCTAGAAATCCCTCTTCCTTGCATGGCCACCTTTTGAGTGGGGCCGGGGAGAGATAGACAAGCAGGGACCCCTCCACCGGCTTTGCCCAGGAGGGGGGAGCATCCCCCCAGGTGTGCTGACAGCTCGCTGCCCCAGGGATGCATTCTCAGGGTCCCCTGGGTCCTTGGTGACATTGTGACATTCTCCTGCTGTCCGGGCTGTTGGACCCTAGAGAGCAGCTTGGCCTGGGCGCCCAGGACACGGGGCTGCTGGGCGCCTCCGTCCTTGCTCTGGGATGTCCATGCTGCTACTCTGCCCCATGCACCCTTGGGACAGCCTCCTCTCCTATCCTGGTCTGGCTACTTCACGTTTGGAACACTAGGCGAAACCAAACCCCCGCAAGCTCCTGGCCTCGACGCTCATAAGAGCTGATAAGAGCTGACGGCTGACGGCAGCACCCGCCTTCCCTCTGCAGCCTCTTTCTGGGTTGCACGCCAGGCCTGGGCCTGGGAGAGCCCCACAAACACTCTGCCCTATGGGCCGGGCAGCTGAGCCCCACAGGCGCTGTGTGACTTGCTGCCGGCAGCAGGGCTAGAACCCGGGTCACCCATCGCCACATCCTGGGTCCTTCCCCTGTCACTAGGTTGCCGTGGAGTGCGTGGTGTGGGTCAGCTGGACGGAGTGGGGCCCAGTGGGGAGGGGAGGGAGGGGCCCCTTTGTTGCCAGAAGACAAGCAAGGCACCCCCAGCTCAGCTTCAACCTGCTGCCCCGTGTCTCTGCTTCTCATCCCGCCGCCGGGACAGGGCCCTGCTGGGTCAGCCGGGCCCTGAACCTCGTCCAGGGTGTCTTTGATGCTCACTGGGTCTAGATGCAGCAGCGCCAGGCTGGTCTCATCATGGGGGCGGGGGGAGCCTGCTGCAGCCCAGCCTCCTCGGCCCCCGGTCCTGGACTGGGCTCTCCGCTCTCTGTCCCACTCGGTCGTGCACCGAGAGGCCTGAACTTGCAGAGGCATCCTCGTCGGTACTCGGCCCAGCCCATACCCCGGGCACCAGTCTGCCCTCTTCCCCCCCCCCACATTCCCCCCCCCCCCCCCGCCTCTCTCTGCGAGGGCCTCTTGTGCTGTGTCTCTGTCTCTCCCGCCCGCAGTGCGATGTCTCTCTGCTGTTGTCGCCTGGCCACCCCCAAACCACAGCAGCCCCAGCCTCACCCCTTGCCGAGGTTGGAGCCACTTTGCGGCCTGAGTCAGGCTGCGAGGTGCTGGGCAGGGGGACGGACGGCCCCACTGCTGGCCCTGTAAGAGAACGTGCTGTGAGAACCAGAAAGAGAAAACTGGGGCCTTGGGGCTCCGACCGGGGCCTGGCCGCTGCCCCCCAGCCCGGGCAGACCCTGGTCACTGCGTGTCTGTGGAACTGGGCGCTGGGGCCCAGGAGGGAGCTGACTGGCCATTCTCCCCACGACCTGCGTCCTGCGCTGCCCTGCTGAGCTCCTCTTGTCTTGTGCTGGCTGGCACACTTGGTCATTTCCTGAACAAGAGGAGGCGGTGGGCCTCTGCTGTCTTCTTCGACACTTACTGGGGGTCTTGGAGGGAGGTGGTGGCAGCTTGAAGCCCCTAACTCCCTCCCAATAACTCCAAGCCTATGTAACTGCCACTCTCTGGACTTGTGGCTCGGGGTACCCAGACAGGATCTGTGGGGGGCCCTGACTCCTCTCTCTCTTTAGGGTCAGGACAGATCTGTGAGTCAGGTCTCAGGAAAGATGCTCAGGCCTGGGTCTGGGTGACCTGCTCCCTGCTGCCCTGCTGCCCCCACGGCCAGTGTGTACAGTAGGCTCCCGGGAGGCAGATTGAAAGGTCCAGGGTGGAGAGGGGAGGGAGACCCTGGCCCCTGCAGTCAAACGTCCAGTGTCCTGCCTCCCCACCCCCACCCAGGGGACTGGCCAAACTCTCTGGGCCTCAGCCTCCCTGTCAATCAGCCCTGACAAGCACTTCACGATGTAAGCGGCATTGTCTTCGTCACTAGGCGGATCTATCCCTTCAGTGCCCGTCGCTCACCAGCGGGGTGACCTTGGCATGCTCTTCACCTCTCTGAGCCTCGACTTTCTCACCTGTAAGTTGGGACAACAGCATCGCTGCCTCAGGGATGCTATAGGATTAAGGAGATCCCATGTCAGGTGTTTGGTGCCCTGCCCTGCAGGAGAGGGGGAGAGGATGGGGGGGCAGGGGTGTTCCCAGAAGGTGGCAGGTTGGGGGGCTGCCAAGCAGGAGGAGGGGGACATGTGTCCCTGCGACAGGATGCAGGCTCCTCTTCCCTCCTGGGAGCCTGGGATGCAGTGGCCACACCCTGAATGGCAGAGCGGAGTGCTTGGTCCCTGATGCCGTGGGCGGCCAGGCCACTCTGGACCATAGCCTGCTGCATTGTGTTTGGTCCTCCCGGACCCCGGGGCTGGCAGGTGGGGGTGCTGAGGCCCCGAGGTTGGGTGGTTTGTCCAAGGTCGTGAGAGAGAAAGGGGGTGTCTGAACCTGAGTCAGGTGGACCCCGCAGCCCATCTTATGGGGCCCCATGGATGGTGCCCTTCCCCGGAGGAACAAAGGGAGAGGACTCCATGTGCCCTGCTGGCTCCTCCCCAAAGCCACTGGGAGCCCCGGCCAGGGTCCTGCTGCGGACGGCTTTGAAGAGGCTGGTTAGTGCCGGGTGAGTTCCGATCTGCCACCCGAAATGTCCAGTTGCGACAGGAAGCTGGGAAAACAGAGACAAAAATCAGTGAGGGTGTGGAAGCAATTTATTTCTGGAAGCAGCATGGCCTGGAAGAGATCTGAAGTTGGTGGCCTGAGGGAGCAGACCCCAGAACCTCTCCCTGACCCCTCGGGGTCCCCACAGGGCCTGGGCTTTAGCTGTGACAGCCCGTCCTTGGGCTGGGCAGCTGTCGCGGCAGGTGCTCCAGGCTGGGGCCTCCGGGGAGAGACGGAGGTGAGACTGAGGATGATGGGAGAGGCGGGGTGGGAGGATGATGGGTTGCGGTCTCAGCGCCCGTCAATCTCCCTGGGTACCCGGCCCTGCAGGCCAGCGAGTGAATATCTGTGGCCCTTCTGGAATGCTGTGTCAGATGGCTGATTTGTTGGTTGGTTCCTTCCTTCATTCAGCAGCTGTGTCTCAGGGTCGGCCGACGTGCCAGCTGCCGTTCACCCATCCCAGACACATCCGTATCCCTGGAACGCAGCCAGGTAACCGCTCCTCAATCACAGACCCCGAGGCCAGGGTGCTGACGCCCCTGCATTACAGACCCCGAGGCCAGGGTGCTGGCGCTCCTCAATTACAGACCCCGAGGCCAGGGTGCTGGCGCTCCTGCATTGCAGACCCCGAGGCCAGGGTGCAGACGGAGGTGAGCCCTGGCTTTCCTGGCTGTCAGGCAGAGCTGGCCCTGGTCTGCTGCGGGAAGGGGGGAAGTGGCCCCCAGCTACAGATGATCAGCTGTCGCCCCCTTGGGCAAGAAGCGCAACGTGCTTCTCCAGCTCCTGCCTTGAGTGTTGGCGGGAGCCTCTCACTGCTCTTCCTTCCTGCGCCCCTAAAGCCCTCCCTAGGCGTGGGGAGATTTATGCCCCGAAGGGAGCAGCGCCACGGCTCTTTATGGCATATGAAGCTGACAGATGGGCGCCCCTATCAGAGTCCATGCTGGGTGCCTCCCTGTTGCTTCAGTTGGTTGGAAAGTGACAGGTAATATTTTTGAAATGAATCCTGTAAAGACTCCAGTATATCAAGGGCCCCACACAGGGTTATTAAAGTAGACTAACTGCATAATTTTCCTAGGATAATAATATTTCTTAAGGATTATGGATGAGCCCTGGTCTTTCCTTAGCTTCCATGAACCAGAAACGTCCGAGGGTGGATTCATGTCACTGTTTAAAGCTGCAGAGACGATTAGGCTTGCATGAGATGCACGGATCAGAGTCAGATTGACAGCTCCGGAGTCATGTGAGATGAAATATGATTGGGAACTGGGATTTCCAGGCACTCGCTCACCCATATAATTAAGGTATCCCGTGCATAACAGCTAAGGAAGTGGCGTGGGCCCAGGACCACGATCCTGGGAGCCTGGCAAAGATTTGTCCCCCTGAGTCTTTGGATTTGTCAGTTTGCACAGGGAGGCTGGCTTTGGTCAGGGGCTGCCCCACTACAGTCTTCTGGGTGTCCTGGGTGGGATTCTGATTAGTTTTCTGCAGTGTGTGGGGCTGGAGTTGGGAGAAGATGCCTGGGAGGGATGCTGCCCTCTGATCCCTATGGCCCTTTCCAGGTAGAAGGAGGGGTCCCCAGCACCTGCAGGGGTGTTAACTAGCTGGGGGTGGGGTTTAGTGCTCTGCCGTTGCTGTCTTGAAATGCTTAACAAGTTTTCAACAAGGTGCCCTGTGTTTTCATTTTGCTGGGGGCCCTGAAAACTATGCAGCTGGTCCTGTTTCCCACTCCTCTGGGGTGGGGGTAGGGGTAGGGCTGGGGATCCCACAGGGAGGTGTCGAGAAGCCCTGCTGGGGAGTTTGGGCCTGGGAAGCTCAGCCTGTCCCCGCTGCCCTCTGTCTTGGGGACTTGCCAGCCCACTGTGGGCCCGTGCTCTGGTCTGCTTGCCTCTACCTGTGAAAGGTAGGCGATTCTACCCATGTCTGGGGAGAGTGTTAGGGAACTGGTGTTGCCCTCACCTAAGCCATAGACTGTGAACTCACCTTCATCAGTAGAAACCTGACATTTGTTTCCATCAGCCTGCTGGTCCCTTTATCTCAGTTGGTTCAGAGATGGTGAGAAGAGGGGTGTATTAGGCAGCTTCACGCTACAGCAATGCTGTAAAACAAACATCCCCCAAACACAGTGGCTTACAACAGCAATGTTTCTTTTTTGCTCATGATTCTGTGGTCACAGTGGTGGATCTGCTTCAGGTTGAAGGTCAGGGTCAGTTTGGCTCCAGGAGAACCTCATTCTGGGACCAGGGCCTCCCAGGGGGTGGTTCTCAAGGATGGCAGACACACAGAGGGCAAATCAGCCCTCCAGGAACATTTGCTAGCTCAGATCACGCCACACCTGCTCACATTCCGCTGGCCAAAGCCAGCCCCACACCAAGTCCACTGTGCCTGGGGCCAGCTGTGTGCTCTGCGGGCTGACTGGGGGACACAGGGCAGAGGGCATGGGGTGGAGCCCTGCTCCTGGGAAGGGTAGAGTTCCAACAGTCAGCTAACACACCACTGGGGTCTTGTGTGTTGAGCCCCTCAGGCCCCAACGTGAGAGTCAAGACTGCTTTTCTAGAATGTTCTAGAAAGGTCTTTGAACCCCAAGGCCAGGTTAGTAGTGAAGGAACTCTTGGGTGACGCAGCTGTGTGGGGCTGCTGATGGAGCCGGGCTTTGAGAACTCCTGCCATGGGTGGGGTCTTGGGTGGGGTCACTGTGGTCTGCAACGCTGGTTTCGGCAGGGGCTGCTCCAGGGAAGCTTCTGGTGACCCCGAGGATGCTCTGTGCTTGTGGCTGAGGGAACAGAGGCAGATGCCCCCCTGCTCCGTTTTGCTCAATAGCAGTGGATGAAATGTGCCCATGACGTGGAGCTGAGATGCTCGAGGCGAGCACAGGGCTGTGGGAACCTGAGCAGGGACAGGGCGGGCAGGGGTCTCCCTGGAGGGGAAAAACCTGCACTTAGCTAAACCCTTACAGGGGTGAGAATGGGTGGGAGGTGGGCAGGAAAGGGTGATCCAGGCAGAGCCAGGGTGAGATACCACCTTCACCCAAGAGCTGTGGGGACACTGGGTGAGGCCCTAGGGAACCCCATGGAGAGGAAACCACGGGCCCTGCCCACCCCTGGGAGCTCACCGTCCGGCACAGCTGCACGCTGGCAGGCGGGCGTGTCCTGGGCGGGGGAGGGGTGGCGCCCAGGGAGCTGGAGGCCCCGGGTCCTTGGGGCAGAGTGTAAGGACCCCCAGGCCACAGACTCCAGGGAGGGCCTCGAGGGTGGGGCAAGGAATGTGGTTTCTCTGGGGGGCTGAGTTGCCCCCTGAGTCCAGGCACTGGGGGCTTGTTACCCGTGTGGGCGGGAGGGTAGCCTGTCCCTGCACCCTTCTGCTTCCTGCGGGAGTCGAGGCCAGCTTCACAGACAGTTAAGGCCCTCGCCGCATTCAACCTGGGAGAGATACATAAAGCGCTAATGTGACAGCTTTAATTAGAGGCCTTTTATTCATAAATACATATGTCAGCTAATGAGCAACGGCGTGGAGGCTGATCTACTGCCGCTGCCAGCCAGGAACCTTTGTGTGCAGGAAGGAAGGCAGGTGGCTCTCCCATGAAGGATATCTCCCCGTCAGCAATCCCACCTCCAAAGGGGATCCCGGGGCCAGAGGAGCTCACGGCAGAATCGGAACGGCTGGTCAGACCGGGCGTTCCCGGAGGCCTGCTTCCGGCCAGAGGCGCTGACCAGACACCCGCTCTCAGCCCTGAATCCCCGAGGCAGGGGCTCCTCCCGAGGCCCCGCGGGCTCTCAACTGTACAGAGGGATGAAGGAGTGAGTGTATTGGGAAGAACCAGCTTTGCCCCACGAGGTGCTGCCCGTGGACAGTCACTTCCCACCCCTCCCTGGCCTGATTGCCAGGAGAGCGCTGTCCAGGCAGGAAGCCCCTCTGCGTTCCGGCATCTCAGCCCTGATGCCTTCCCACCAGGCCCAGCCCAGCCCTGCCCAGAGCTGCCCCGAGGCCCAGACACCACGACCCCAAAGTCTAGAGCTGCCCCTCCGCGCAGGAGGCTCACCTTTTCCTGCAAGGGGCTGTCCCGCCCTGCCTCCCCCCTCCCCCCTCCTCGCCCCCCCGGGACCCTACGCAAGCCCGTTAGTCTGTCCTTCACTACCTCAGCTTTAACTAACCCGTGAACTTCGCTGGACCTCCACAGAGGTGGGTCGATTAGAATCAAGGGCAGGGGCAGCCCCGATGCATCAACAGATGAACAAATGTGGTCCATCCGTACGATGGGGTATCAGCCATGGAAAAGGAATGAAGCATGACACGTGCTACAACGTGGGTGAACCTTGAGAACAGGCTAGTGAAAGAAGCCAGACACAGCAGGCCCATCGTGTGATTCCATTTATATTAAATATCCAAAGAGGTAAATCCACAGAGACAGAAGGTAGATTAGTGGTCGCCTGGGATTGGGCGAGTGGCCAGTGGCTGTTACTGGGTACAGTGCTCCTTTGGTGGGGGGATGAAATATTCCAGAATTAGTTACAGGAGATAGTTGCACAACATTGTGAATGTAAAAACCACTGAATTGTATGCTTTAAAGGGGTGAACTTTATGTATGGGAATTCTATCTCAATTAAAGAAAAAGAGTAACCTTGAGGTGGGGAGCAGGGTGGGGAAACCAGCTGGCCTGGTGGTCCAGAGAGAATGCCCAGGACGCTGGGCCGGAGCTTGGTCATCTCTGGCCTCTGCTAGGACATTCAGCTCTCAGTGGCGTCTACATTGCTCATCCACAGCAGCCCCCAATGCCCAGGGAAGGGAGTGTTTCCTTGGTAAGCGCGATCACGTGACCTGGGCCCAGCTGGGCTGTCCCACTGCCCTTGGACGTGACAGTGGGAGGAAGCAGGGTGGAGGGCGGAGCCGCTGCTTGCATCCTCTCCCCCTGCCTGTGCCCTGCCCACGTGTCTAATTCTATTTCCTTTCAAGGTTCTGCTTGATGTCACCTCTTCCAGGATGCTCTCCAGGGTTCCTCCACTCAGAGGAACCCCTCCACCATCCTCTGGGCTCCGGAGGAGCCTGGGATTTCCTTTCAAGGGCTTCCTTCTTCCACCTTCTGCTCCGAGAGTCTGTCCTCCCTAAAGACCGAGGGCTCCTTGAGGCAGATCATAGAATCTGGAGGGACCTGGGAGGACACGAGGAACAAGTCCCTCCACAAAGCCATCTTAAAGGTGAAGAACCAGAGAGGCCAAGCAACTTCTCCAAGGTCACACAGGGAGATAGCCCTAGACTGGGGAGTGGTCACTCTGAAGGACGCCATGAGGTGTCTAACTGATGTGTTTGTGTGTGTATATGTGCATGCATGTGCAGATGTGTATTAATGTGTGTGCACATATGCGTGTGTGCATGCATGCTTTATAGTAACTATTTTGATCATGGAACACTGGGAGTAGAGGAAGCTGGTTTTGCAGTCTCACAACACTCATCGGGGCTCCCTGTGGGGGAGGCAGGTGGCTGGTGTGCGGGCAGAGCCATGAGTCCCAGGGGGACGCAGGTTCTAGCTGGGCCCCGTCCCTGATGTCCTGTGCAACCTGGAATGATGGCATTCAAGTCAAGCTGGTGTGGAATGAGGCCCGTGTCAGGTGGAGGGGACCCAGTCCTTGGCCCCCAGGGGCTCCTGGGATTTCTAGGAGGCTCCAATTCTACTGTCTGAGCCATTCCTGGAAGTTTGGGGCGAGACCGTCCTTGGGTCTCAGTCAAGGGGCGGCTTTGCAGCGAGATGCCTTATAACATGTGCCCGTAGAGCACTGTCTGAATTATCCAAAGCGGTCCTGGCTGGGCTCCCTCTAGCCACGGCCCTGGGGTGAAATTCAGTGAAAAGATTGTCAGGAAGTGGCCCCGGATTCCTGGAGCATCCCCACCTCCCCAGGCCCAGGCTGGACCCACAGACACACGGCACCTGCGGAATCTGGGGACCAGGCTGCTTGACTGGGGGAAGACGGGGTCTCCGATTCATGCCAGCCTGGAAGGAGATGGTGTGGTCTTCATTCTGCTCAGGCTGCCTGATGAAGTTGTCCCAGTAAAGGGCTCATGTCACTCCCTGCTGGTTGCTTGCTTGTCTTATTTTTCTCATTTGATTTCCTCCACATCAGGAGGAAAATTGGATTCTGGTGACGAACAAATGAATTCACAGCTAGGATATCCACCCTCTCCCCTCCCCAGGGTGGGCAGGATGGGAGAGTCAGCTGGGCTCCCCCAGCGGGAGCTGCCCCTGTGGGCTGTCTGTCCCCAGTGCCTCTGCCCAGCGCTCGGACCCCCTGAGTTATGTCCCCCTGGGAGTGCCCAGCCCGGCCACCCAGCGTCCATCTCCCGTCCGCAGAAGGCTGGATGGTGGGTGCACTGAGGCACATTAGCAGCTCAGACTGAGTAAAATATCGTGCTTGCCTCTGAAGAGGATTTTTCTAATTTTATTTTTATTGCTCTAAGACAAGCTCAGCTCATGGAAATTATAAACCCCCTCTGCTTCCTCCTTTGCCTCCCCCTCTGCTTCCCAGCCACCTTCTTGCGAGACCACTTAGGATGCCATGTAGGCGCCATCCTGGTCTCTGCTCAACTAATTTGCATTTGGGAAGTTGATGATTAAGCTCGGTAACAAGGCTGAGGGGCTCCTTGTGGGTCATTCTTGGGTGAGAAGTTTCAGCCCCTCACGGGTAACTTTTGGATTACGTAGGTCAATAGAAATTTTTAAAAAATCAGAGAACCCCTGGGTCTCATTTAGAATTGCCAACTTTTTATTTGCCAAGTAAGAAGCATTCCTTCTGAACTACTTCTGGTACCAAAATTTCATAAAAGGAAGAACATTCAAAACCTCAAACTGAGGAAGGGCACAGTCCAGAATAAGGAACAACCCCCTAAACGGACACAGTAATTGGGACGGAGAGCTGCTCTCTCTCTGTGGCGCCCATCCCCATGCCAGGCGAGTGGCTGGAATGGAATATCACAGACGGGGGCTTATAAACTGCAGACATTTATTTCTCACAGTTCTGGAGGCTGGAAGTACGAGATCAAGGCGCTGGCAGATTCAGTGTCTGGTGAGCCCAGCTTCCTGGTTCATAGATGGCTGTCTTCTCAGTGTCCTCATGTGGCAGAAGGGGGCGGGAGCTCTCTGGGGGTCCCTTGTATAAGGGCACCAATCCCATTCATGAGGGCTCCACCCTCATGACCTAATCACCCCCAAAGGCCCCACCTCCAAATACCATCACATTGGGGGTTAGCATTTCAACGTATGGATTTGGGCCGCACATAAACAGTCTATAGCATTCCCACTTCTTGGAGGGCTGGTGGATGCCTCACCAGTGATGGCCCTTGGGGCTCCACCCAGGCTAGGGGGACCCCGTGCCTCTAAGCCTGTGCCCAGTGGAGGAACTCACAGCAGCAACGGGCCTGGGTAATGCTGCATTGTCGGGACTGTCCTTGCTGCCTGGAGGAGGGGGCGGAGGGTGGGTGGAGGTTCCCTACTGAGCGACGGAGGAGGGGGTAGGACAGACCCTTCAAGAAAGGGGTCTTAATCGGAGGAGCCTCACAACACAGCGGGACATCCGGAGCCTTAAAGAGTTTGTGCAAACCAGAGGCAGAGCTCTGAATCCTGCGTGGCACGTGGGAGGATGCCCTGGTCCCCACAGTAAGGCCAGGCTTTGCTTTTTTGCATTTTTGGGGGGAGTTGGCGGGCAGGAAGCAAAGGGCATGCTGGGGCTGAAATAAGCTCCAGGAAGGAGGTGTTGGAGCTGATCGGAGGAGGACGGTGGCCGTGGGCTCATTTATAGGGCTGCTGGAGGGGCAGGAGACCCCACGCTGGGTGAGACTCAGGGACCCAGGGCTGAGGGCGGTGACCAGCCCTGTATCTTTTTCTCTCCTAGTCTCTGCTTCTCATTTCCTGGTCTCGGCCAGAGCCTGACCCAGCCCTGTCCTGAGGGCGGAGGGGAGGAAGGGTGTGCTACAGGACAGGAATGGTGACGGGTCTGGGAGAAGGAAAGAGTGTTGCAGGACTAGGGGAGGACCTGCTGGGCTCGGACCTGGGGCTCCCAGCTCCCTGAGGTTCAGGCCACTTAACTCTGACAGTGACAGCCAGGGAGCCTGAGTGAATATCTTGCCCAGGGCGTCAAGGGCACGAGGGTTTGCCAGCGCCTTCCGGGCAGGGCTGACAGCCTCAGATGCTCCCACAGCCTGGAGGCAGCCCCATGCTGGAGAGGGAGCTGAGTGTCTGGGACACAGTGGGGGGACCCAGAGCAGCATGACCTGCCAGACTGCCTTTCCATGGCTGTGCACCCGCCTCCCTCCCCAGGGAGCTCCGTCACCGTGGAAACCCTCTTGGCCCCTCTTTGTCAGGACTCCTGCATCTGTCTTTTTGAGTGGCATCTTCCAGACGTCAGGTGATTCCTGGCTGGCTGATGTCCCCTTCTGTCCTCCTCTGAACTCTCCTGCATCACACCGGCCAGCGTCCCTTTACAGCCCCCGCACGGCGGGGCCCCTGGGTTTCTGAAAAGACATGGTGGCGCAGAGGCGCTCCCTGCCCCTGCGAGGAATCACGGACAGTTCTTGAGCCCTTTGCACCCACAGGTGACCGGGTGTTGGCTGCTGCAGCAGGGGTCCAGTGTGCGCCTGTCATCTGCTCTGGGATCTGCCCTTTCCCGGAGTACTCCTGCACCTTCTAGAAGCCGTGTTCCCAGGGTGACTGTCTGTTCTCTTCATCCACTGAGTGAGGTCTGAATGTGTCCTCTGTGCCAGGCGCTGCTCCAGGCACTGGGCATAGGGGACATCGCAGACAAGAGACCCTCTCCTACCGGAGCCAGTGACGACCGTGTGCTCCCAGCCTCCGTGGCCCCCCTACTCTGCACCCCCAGCCCCATCACTGCGAGCCTGCAGCCTGAGATGCTGCTTTATGATGCCCATGCCGAGTGGGACTCAGGGCTGGGCTGATTGGGAGAAAGCAAACTGCTGGATGGAGGCGGGAAGGAGCAGACAATTGCTTCTAAACTTGGGGAATTCCAAGCAAACTTTCGGCTTGGCGTGAATTCACACACTTTTTCTTCCTGAAGATTTTGTTAAAAAATTATTCAGTGACACTTGTTTAAGAATGGTAAAGGTAGACTTCATTCAAGCGGGGCAGAGGCATGACAGGTGTAGGGACCTGCAATGGGGTTTTGCAGTAGGAGAGAGACTGGGCTCAACTCTGAGTACAAAACTGACAAGTGGAGGGCTTGCCTGGTGGCGCAGTGGTTGAGAGTCCGCCTGCCGATGCAGGGGACACGGGTTCGTGCCCCCGTCTGGGAAGATCCCACATGCCGCGGAGCGGCTGGGCCCGTGAGCCATGGCCACTGAGCCTGCACGTCCGGAGCCTGTGCTCCGCAACGGGAGAGGCCACAACAGTGAGAGGCCCACGTACTGCAAAAAAAAAAAAAAAAAAAAAAAGGACAAGTGGGCATTTATAGCCAAGGAGCAAGGTGGACGGAGAATCACCAAGAGGAAGCATCAGGAGTAAGGGGGACCCTGGCTGAAGGCAGGCCAGGTGGTCAGACATCACCTGGGCAATGGAGACCTGACCAGATATGGCAGATGGGGATTCTGGCTAAGCTGACTTAGCAGGATTCTTGCTAAAATTGGACAAGGCAGAGAGGGATCCGAAGGGCAAAATTCCAGACCTGGCTGAAATGGTCTCAGAGGAGCCTGTGGAGTTTGGTCAAGGAGAGAATCTTTGTCAGGTTAGCAAAATGGTCATTGTCTAGGCGTTTCAGTTTAGACCTTCCTGTCCTTCGTACCTGGGGTGACTGAGGCCACTCCCCCGTCACTGCCTGGCTGTGCACTTGGGGTATGGTGAGGGGACACCCCTTTCCTATACTTCCATCCCAGCTGTTGGGTTCTGGGGGGTCTGGCTGGGGTTATGGGCAGAGTCTGTGACTTGGGGAAAAAAAAAAGCAAGTCTGATTGGCTCATTCAGACATCACCCACGATTCACCGAGGCAGGGGCAGGAGCTGAGAGGCGGAGGGACAAGGCTGGGCTGCTGTCCGGGGCTCCGGTTTTCACTGGCTCCGTGTCCATGCGGGATGGAGGGTTTGGGGGAGGGTGGGTAACGGGGACGGAGGGTGCTGTGTTTGAGCTGGGCACACTGGGTGGCGGCCCTGCTGCCTCTGGGCTCAGAAATGTTCCTCGCTGTGCCCAGCGTCCTCTCTCCTGCGGACAGTGGCTGAGTCAGGGAGGGCGGAGGTCCAGGACGAAGCTCTCAAACCTCAGGTCCACCCCGCTGCCACCCTGCGGAACGCTCCCGGTGAAACTGAATTTCCAGCCCTGCCATCCGAATCCTCAGGGGTGCCTGCCCCGGACGCCATTCCCTGGAATTTAGGGAATGAGCGAGGCTCCCGGCGGATTGTGGGAGGCTACTGATGTCTAGAGTGTGGGACAGGGGCGGCACTGCCTTGTGCTGGGCTCGGACACTGTAGCGCTTCCTCGTCCAGGTAAGCGTGCGCCTGCCGTCGGGGTGAGAGACGGTCAGCGCCTCCTACGCAAATGCTGAGTAGCCAGTGTTGTCTCAGCTTCTTTCTGGAGTGGTGACAGATCACTCGGGCACACAGAGCCCTTGGAAGCACATCCTGCAGAATAATTCATCCTGAGCTATGAGTCCCGGCCCAGAGGATGCCCTGCAGGGACCGTGCCCCTGGGGTTCCAATCAAGAAATCAGAGAAATGAAGGTGGCCCATGGTAAGAAGTGAGGGTGTGGGTGTGGGTAGCCCAGACGCTCATTCATTCATTCATTCATTCACCCAGCCAGTCCCTCGGGTGCCTTCTGTGTGCCTTGAAGACCCACAATACACTGTTGAGGTGGACGGGCTGTGCGCTGGTCTGGGTCCCAGCACTGGGGAGAATTGAATTCAGTTCAACGTCGGTTGCTCCAGAAGCAGCCCTGAGCAGTGCCGCGCATCACACCAGGTGAGGGTTAAGGTCTTCTTTTAGGGAGGCACCCCCGGTTTGGGGGTTCTTGGCAGCCCACCTGGAGGGAGCTGTCCGCAGGTCAGGGGCATCACGTGGCCGTGGCAGCACGTGGAGACAATCTTACCACCTGATTCCCCGGCACCAAATGGGTGCAACAGTTCAATTCAGCTCCGACACTGTGTGCCTGGCATCAGCACAGACCCTCCAGCTTAAGTGCTCAGCCCCACCGACTGCCGCCCTTCAGATGGCAGTCACAAGTCTCAGGCCACCTGTACTTCTGATCAACCACCTGTAATTGGGGGAGGGTCCCTCGGCTCCCTCCTCAGGTTGGATATTTTGCCAGAAGAGCTCACAAACCTCTGGAAAGTGCTGTGCATACGCGGCTCACCAGTTCGTTCTAAAGGGTACAGCTCAGGAACAGACAAATGGAAGAGATGCACAGGGCAGGGTGGGGTGGGAGGCACAGGGTTTCCACGCTCTCCCCAGGCCACCACCTCCCCAGCACCGCCCAGGGTTCACCAACTGGGAAGCCTCGTCATTTAGGGTTTCTATGGAGATGTCATTACAAGAGGCGTGGTTGCTTAAATCCTTGGCCCCTGGTCACTGAACTCAATCCCCAGCCCCTCCCCGTCCAGGGGGTGGGGCTGAAAGTTCCCTCTTAGCCCGTGCTTGGCTCCCGTGGCCACCAGCGCCCATCCTGAAGCTGCTCGGTGTCCACCAAGAGTCCCCTCTGTAGCATAAACTCAGGGAGGATTGAACAGGGCTGGTAACGCATAACAAACGACGCTCCCGTTGCTCAGGAAGTTCCACATTAGACCACACCCTGTTAAGGTGGTCATTCTGCTGCCCAGTGAGTCAGGACCCCCGGTGTGGGTCCGAGCTGGGAACCCCTGCTGTGCCCGAGTTGTGGCCTTCCTCTCTGGTGGGACTGCCGGCTTTCCGTTCACATCTGTGTTGGGGCTGTGGGTGGGCAGAGCTGGGCGAGGCCCCCAGGGGACCCCAGACAGCCTCCTCGGGGTGAAACCCCATTATTCAGTGTGGCCCTGTTGAATGTTTGTGTGTGCCAGGTCTTGTGCTGGGTACCACTTTCCCGGATTGGGACCTGTGCTGGGTACCACTTTTCCTCACTGTTGAATGTTTCTGTGTGCCAGGTCCTGTGCTGGGTACCACTTTCCTGTCACCCCTGCCTCCGTGAGGACCAGGATTTTGTCGTCAGGTAGGGGGTGGGGGTGGTTTAGATACATACCCCCTCAAAGCTGGTTCATCCAGGGCTCTTCCCTGGAAGCGCCTGTGTCAGACTAGCTCAGTCCTGACAGGTGCCCTGATCCCCTCAGGGGGCCCTGGGGTCATCAGGAATGACCTCAATGGACAATCTGAAGGCCAAGGTGGGAAGATGTCAAAATCTTCCTTCTCACCAAGTGGCGGCTGCCATCCAGGCACCCCCAGTGAAGCTTGCCCTGTGCCTGTGTGCCCAGGCTGGCACTGGAGTGTTAGGCAATATCCCCTATTCTTTTTACTGTCATCACCCTCAGGCCGGGTCTGTCTGCCCTGCTTCTCTGTTGGGCCCTTGGTGCCCTTGTTATCACCAGCCTCAGCATCGCTGCTCCAACCTAATAGCTGGGAAAGAGGACGGACATGATTGTTAGGCTCCCTCGTGGCCCTGAGACCCACTCTGGAAGGCTCTATCAGGTCTATGGTTCCTGAGGCAGAGCCAACTTGTTGGGGCCAAGCCCCTGTTCAAAGTGTGGGTCTTGGTGGAGCCAGAGGGCGGATTTCCTAGCTGACAGCTGATGGTGGCGCTGTTGGCGCCTAGACAGCCAGCTTTGCAGCCTTGGGGGCCAGGAAGGAAGGGATGGAGGGAGGGGAGCCCGGTGGGCAGCAAGCCATCTCCTGGTGGGCAGACACTCCTGCGGATTTCCTGGCCCAGGTCCTCTGCTGAGGCTCGTTGAGGTCCCCGGCCTTCCTCAGTGGCAGGGAGGGTGGTGGCTGGACGGTGGACCATGAAGGGCCCAGTGAGCAGAAGGTGGCAGGGTTGGAGCTGTTGGACAGGCCCAACCGAGGAGGCCTGCAGCTCCGACTCTGTCCACCTCCAGCCTCCAGGCTCATGGGGCCCGAGCAGCTTCTCTTCAGACTTGGAGTCCTTCTGCTGGCTTCCTGTCACCCTGGGGACACCTCTCCATAGCTGGGGAGGGCGTCTGAAAGGGCTGCCTATAGTGGCTAGGGCAACTGGTGAACTCAGCAGCCAGGGTCTGACTGTTGACCCGGCCCAGGCTTGGGTGGTCCGAGTCTGAACACCATTGCTCCTCCCTAAGACGGGACCTGCGGTTGGCAGGAAAGGCTCTGTCCTAGGGCTGATCTACCTCCTACCAGGGCCTTCCTGAGGCCCCAGTGGACCCCTCAGCCTTCCCAGGAAGCAGGGCTGGGTGATTTGCTAGCTGCATGCCTGACATCCTTCCAGACTTCTGACATAGGCTGGGAATTTTTCTAAGTTGACAGGAATTGAACAGATATGAATGGAAGCCCTCCCATGGCCCAGTGCTGTGTTGGCACTCACCTCGTTATGGAGAGGGTCTCCTTCCTGCCCAGGGCTCTGAGGCTGGGTGACTAACTCCTCGCTAGGAGCTAGGAGGTGGAGCTTGGGCCTGTGCACGGATGCAGGATGGTGACCTCGGACCACTGGTTTTTTCTTTCTAGGCCTCCGTCTGCTCATTTGGGAAACGGGAGGATTGAATGAGATTCAGTTCCTTTTCACCCTGGTGTTGGGAGAGGTTCCTTTCAGCCCTGGGTTTGGCCTTCTGTTCTGCTTGTTGAGTTACCGTTGTTTGTCCTTCTGCTTCACATTTCCCCTAACTCCTACTGGTCATCTTGGCCTAAGAGTCCCTCCCTGTCCTGGGGATTCTGTCTCTTTCCCTGCTTCATCACCGTCATCACCACCACCATCGTTATTACCATCATTATCATCACCATTATAATCACCATCAGCAGCAGCAGCATCATCATCACCATCACCAACATCATTACCATCATCACCATCACCACCATTAGCATCACCATTATTATCACCATCACCATTGTCATCACCATCACCATCATCATCATCATCATCACCATTGTCAACATCAGTACCAACATCAACACCATCACCACCACTGTCATCACCATCACCATCACCATCACCACCACTACCATCACCATCACCATCACCACCACTACCATCACCACCATCATCACCATCATCACCATCACCAACATCATTACCATCATCATCACCATCACCACCATTATTATCACCATCACCATTGTCATCACCATCATCATCATCATCGCCATCATCAACATCAGTACCAACATCAACACCATCACCACTACTGTCATCACCATCACCATTGTCATCACCATCACCATCATCATCATCACCGTCATCATCAGCATGGCCATCACCATCTTCATTCCAGCCTCAGGGCCCATTTGGTGGTTAAAGACTCAGGTTCTGGAATCAGCCTTTCCTGGTTTTGTTTCCGGCTCTGCCATTCGCAAACTTGGCCTAAAGCAGAACCTAACTGCCCTCACTTTACCCTCTTATAAACTGGGGCAGATGCCAAGGATGAGAGGAGGCAATAGGTGTCAAGTATTTAGTACAGGGCTGGACACTTAGCAACAGTCCATTCTTCTTGTTGAAACGATCCTCAACAGCCCCGTGAGGATGGACATGGTGGCTCATGGAAGTTGAGGCACTGGCCCCAGACACATAGCCAGTACACACTGGAGCTGGTGTCAGAATTCAGACTTATCAGCCTCCAAAGCCATGCTTGTCACCGTAGAGCTTGTCATCCTCCTCTCAGGGACTGCTGCTCTGAGTGTTTCAGACAGATATCCCTATATCTCTGCCTTGAAGCCTCATGCCTTGAAAAGGTAGAGGTGCTCTGTTGGAGGAGAGGGCCACTGAGTTTCTTTGAGACAACCTGGCTTGGTGGAAAGTGTGTGGATAGCTTGTTCTGGGGGCAATGATGGGGCTGGTAAGAGAGATGGAAAAACAAGGGACAGCATTTCTCCTTCCCTCTTCCACCCTCTTCTCATTCACCTACTTGAGATGGGACAGGTCAGGAGGAAATGCACTCTCCTATTTCAGGCCACTATCACTTTCCCTGTTGGCTCCATTCCCAAGGGAAGCAGAAAGAAAAATCTGTAGCAACAGACACCTGGTCCTCAAGATTTGAAGAACTCAGAGATGCGTATCATTTTGGGGGGTCAAGACCTCTTTGGAATGATGAAAGCTATGGTAGCCAGCCTCCAAGTTGGCCTTCTGTTATTTAAGTCCTTGGGTGGTCCCCTCTCACACTGAAGAGAGCCAATCTGCGTAGATAATAGGACATTGTAGAAGTGACAGAGTGTGGCCTCTGAGGTTAGGTCATAAAAGTCATTCCGACTTCTGCCCTGCTCTCTCTTGCATCCCTTGCTCTGGGAGAAGCCAGCTGCCATACTGTGAGGACACTCAAGCAGTCCTACAGAGAAGTCCATATGGCATGAAACTGCATCTCACTGGCCAAAAGCCAGTGAGGAATGGAGGCCTCCTGCTAACAGCCACCTTGAATGAGCATCCTTGGAAAGGTCCTCAGTTCCAGGCAAGCCTTCAGATGACCCCAGCCCCAGCTGACATCTTGACTGCAATCCCATGAGGATTCTGAGCCAGGACCACCCAGTTAAGCCACCCCCGGATTCTTGACCCACAGAAACTGTGAGATAATAAATGGTTTTAGCTGTTAAATTTGGATAATTGGTTATGTAGCAGTAGATAACTAATACGCATGGGCTCCCGTCCCAGAAACACGCTTCGACCCACTTTTTCAAACACTTCCAGGACATTCAAGGAGCTTCTGATATCCAGGAAGACCAGGTTAAAACTCTGCTCTGATTGCAACCCCTCCAGGCATGGAAGCAGACACTGAGGCCCAGGGCTTCCTCTCCTTATGGTGGCTGGGTTCCAAGGCTGAGTTCCCAGAAGGACCAAACGATGGGTCCTGGCTATTTCAGTCACTCAGGAAGCCCGTGAAGCACATGGCTACAATGACACACGGTGATGAATGGTTTAAACATCTCTGGAGCAGCCCCACCTGGGTATTTACTGGATGGGCTGGAGTAGAGGTAATAAATCTTTTCATCTCTTCTGAACAAAACATTTTGAACTTGAAGAGTCTCAAGCCACTGTCAGCAACAGCAAAGTGGGAATGACACCACGGCCACCATGACCACCTGTCCTCCCAGTGGTTACCTTCACCATCAACATCACCAGCATGGCCACACTCATGACATCACTGTCACCATCGTCATCACCTCCACCACCATCCTTGCCCACCACCACCGCCATATTGCTACCACCCACTGCAATCATCAACCCCCCATCACCAGCCCTCTGACCACCCACCTCAGCCCTGGCACCTAGCCCTAACCACGCCATGTCACCACCACGGCCACTGCCACCCTCTGTAGACAGGATTTCTCTGAGCTTCAAACGGCACAGAAGTTCTCAATGATCGACAAAAGGCGACATTACTCAGCAATTATGGTTTTTATGATGAAGGAAGCACATTGAAGAGGATGGGCTGGATGAGAGCATGGGCGTGGTTGTGTGCTCGGCCACGCCCACCCCGGGGAAGAGAGGCTGAGATGGAGGCCCGCCTCCCAGCAGGTCAAGAAGGGCATCTTGGCCTGGGAGGATGAGGCACTTTCTCCTTCCTGCTGGGGAACAGGGAGCCCATCTGCAGCTTCTATTTAATGCCGTTTTAACAGCTGAGCGAGCTCTGCGGTGTTCACTTCAAGCAGCTGAACACTGTAGAGTTATCAGGTCTTGTACACAATGGAGTGTCTTCTCCACAGCTGCTTAAAGGGCTGGACCAGCACGGAGGCGAGCTTGGCTGTGCGGTGCCGCAGAGGGCCAGCCGTGCTCCCGACGGTCTCCAGCCTGGCTTGTGCTTTGGGATTCTTGTTCTGCCCTCATGGCTCTGCCACTGCTTCACAGAACCTGATGAACTGGCTTCCTGCAGGGCCAACTGAAGGGGTGCTGGTCCAGTGCAGCCAGAGAGGGGCACATCTGTTGTCATGCTTGTCTGGCATCTATTCTCTCTCTATTTTTTGTTTAGTGGGGATTATGCCTTCTTCCTCTCTCTGTCTGTTCCGGGTCTTGTGGACCAGACCCCCCCTCCCTGCCACATGATCTTGTTCTGGGAATGGCACCCAGACCTAGCCACTGGGAGTTTTCCTTGGGCTCTCCAAAGGCATTGGATGCCTGACCCAAGTTGACTCAAGAAGCTTCAACCCTGGGACTTTTGCTAGAATTGTTTGGAAAGAGGAAATCTTGTTCCGATCTTGAAGCTGGGGGACCCAGGCTCACAGCGTCACCAGAAGTCAGCCTGCTGGGAACGAAGCCAGTGTGAGGAGGACAGAGCTGAGGACAGAGAGAGAAACCAAGTCCCGATGACATTGCTGGAGTCGTCTCAGCATGTCCTGGAGTCGTCACTTGCACGAGCCAAGAATGTCCCCTGGGTCGGCTGAGCAAGTTTGAGTTGTGTTTCTATCAACTGAGAAGGTCCTTAATTCAGCCAGGATCCCTTGCCTGAAGAAAATCTCATCGGAAGAAGAGCCCCTATGCCCTTTGTGTTCTGAAGGATGTCAGAATAGCGTCTGTCATGCACCATGAATGCCGGTATCTTCCTTCCATCAATTCCCTGGGACTTGGGCTCCTGTCCAGCTTCGGTGACTCCCTGGGCAGGACCATAGTGGGAGGTGACAGTGTCTCAGAGTAGAGTGAGGTCCTATGGCACCTGTGGTTGGTGCTGGGGTGGAGTGGGGGTGAGAGTGGGGAAGAGACCACTTCAGTTGCTTCCCAATTTAACCTCTGATCTGGTTGGTGCATCTGACATCCAGAGAACACATGGCTCAAGGACTCAAAGATTTCTTTTTGTAAAAACACTGTGTGTGTGTGTGTGTGTGTGTGTCTTTAAGCTGATGAGTTACCACTGAAATATTTGTAGAGAAACCAAATAAAGGAATCCTAAGTAGGGAAGTGGGTGTTGAATGATCCGAATTCATTTCTATGCCCTCCTCTCTCATGACCAAATTAATACATTATCATCTCCCAATTTAACCCAACCTTTCAATTTCTAAACAGTAAATTAGCGTAGAAAGACCCCAACAGATGCATCAGATCCCCTTGTAGAGAATGATCGACAAAAGGCAACATTACTCCTAGAATTTTACTCTAGGAGTTTTGCAGAAAGGAGTTTATTATAGGGCGTGAAATGACTTCTTCAACTTTTGGGAGGGCTGGAAACAAACTCCAGTCTGAGCTTTGAGGCACGATCAGTGACAACTGAAAAAAAAAAAAAAAAAGCACCACCTAAAGGTTGAGAGTTATGTTTTATTTGGCGGGCTATCTGAGGACTTCAAGCCCCGGACACAGCATCTCATATAACGCTGAGAAAACTATTCCGAAGACAGAAGGGCAGGTTGGGGAGCCAGGACATATAGGAGTTTTTGCAACAAAAGACCAGGTGGTCGGAACATCAAAAGATGACTGCTAATTAAAGAAAACCATACATATCAAGTTAATGCATTTAGAGCTTTTCTATGTATGGGAAGACGCAACGTCTGGGCTCACTGAAATCATTCCTTTGATGTGCACCTCAGCTCTCTGGGCCAGTGTCCTGTGCTTTCCCATCCTGAGTCCCCTCAGGGCTCACAGTCTGGGGTGTTGTAATGTGATGGCTTGATGGCTGCAACATCCTTTGTTTACTGATATGGCAGCAACATTTTAGTTCTCATCAGGAAACTGTTTCTGCTGCGCAGGATTACCGCAGCTACAACTGCAGGCTCTGGGACCACAGAGGCCTCTGCTCTGAGCCACACCAGCCACCAGACAAGTGGCTGTCACCCCACACCCGCCAGCCTTTCCACAGAACTCAGGTCCATGGTCCCTCCTTGCAGGAATGTATCCCTTTGATGGTAGAAACTGCACCTGGAGCTGGGCTGCAAGGATTCTAGAAGATGTAGTTTTACGCACTGGCCTCTGCAGAGCAGGGTGATGCCTAGAAGGAGGCGGGAGCAGACACCAGCAGGCCAGTGCACAGGGCCCTCACAGTCTACCATTTGAAGGTATATACCCCATCCCTACTCCTTCCCAAACTTCAACTCCTGAACGGTCACATCAGCGACCAGCTGCTCCCACAGAATGCAGTGCAAGCATCCCTCATAAAAATGCAACTGTCCTCAGTCCTGAAAGGAGAGTCAGATCCCACCCATCACACGAACCTAAAATCAACCACCTATGACACACTGGTTCGCAGTAGTAGGGCAAAGCGAGGGGAAGAAGGAAATCCAGGACACAGCTGGCCGGGGAGGCCACGTAGTTGATGTTCGTAACCTCTTTCTGCTGCTTATTCTGTGATCTTTGTTTTCGGCATCTCACCGGGGTTCAGTTCTTAACCTGGAGGATCGATGTACAGCACTGCACATCCCTGGGAGGTCCAGGATCTTGGTGGTCCTCCCTGTATGGGGTTACTGTAGAGTTCATCACCTCCTTCACAAGATACTGCAGCAACAGAAAGCAGTCCCCCGAATCTTGTGAGATCTAGAAGAGTCACCCTGTCCCTGTTGAGGTGAGCAGTTCTATTTCCCCCTTGATATTCAGGATCCATTTCTCCACCCAGCATGGTCCCTGTGGATCCAATGGCACAATTAGCCCCACAAGGTCAGGTGGTACTTTCACTTCATTAGCTCCACTGCTGGGTCCTCTGGTTATGTCTTCTCTTGGGCACTAGATCCCTAGACCAACAGAGCCTAAGGTTTTGGAGATGGGAAGCAAGAATGTAAAACTCTGCCGTGAGTCACTGGGTGTGTACCTCCCTCGTTTCCCCGACCCAGATGCTCTGCCTGCAGGGGAGCACCGTGTGAGGTTTGTGAGTTCAGAGTACACACTGCATCGGACAAGACCGCCCTCAGCCCCACACACCATTGGCTGCCGTCGGCTCGACCACGGAGTCTTACAGGGTCTTTCCACCATGCTCCACTATTCTGGAATGCCAGCAGCTTCTGGGAGGTGGATGCAGGGAAAGCGCAGTGGAGCCACAGGTCACATCACCGCCTTCCTCCTCTGTCTGTGAAATGAGGGCCTCTGCCAGGAGCAGTCCTGGGTGAGACACCACGGAAGGCGGTCAGCAGTGCCATAGACTGGCAGAAGCATGGTGCGCGGGGCAAGCAAATCTGTGTTCTGGATAAATGCCTGTCCCAGCGAGGCTAACTGGTCTGCCCGTCTTTGCTGGAAAGGGTCTGGCTCTCCCAGGGTGTGTGCTCCCACGGGACTCACTTGCTATCTCTGTCACACCTGGGAGGGTGGAGCTGCCCTGGGGAGGGGAGAGGAGGGCGCTGAGCGCCTGTTGGAATCTCCAACCCTGCCTCAATGGGTCCACTGAGCAGGCATGGGGTGGCTGGGGAAGGAGTCTCAGAATGGGTCACCTTGTCCATCTGGCTACGGAGAGCCTCCTCTGCTGTGGGGACCAGACATCCTGACGCTCCTGGCCTTTCTGGGAGGCCTGCCCCCCAAATTCCTCCAGCTGTGCTCTTCCCAGGCCGTGACCATGGGGTCAAACCTTCCGACAGTCCCCACGTTCGCTGTGCAGACCTGCACTCATCTCTCCTTCCAGGACCCACTGGAGAATTGCTGTGCCATTGGGGTTCTGCCTGCTGGAAAGATTTCCCTTTTCCACTCGCCTTCAGGGTGGGGCTGTGGTGCGGTGGCATCTGGTTGTGGCTGGTGCCAGTGTTTCGTGCAGAGCCTGCAAACCAGGCTTGCGTTCCTTCTTCCTAAGTGAGCTGGTCACAGGAGACCCCTGGGACGATAGAGGTGGGCGGAGGAGCGTGAGTCACTCCCTGGTGCAATTTCTTGGATTTCCAGGGCCTGCTTGACCTGATCTCTTGTATATGCCTTAGGTGGGGGCTGCCGCTTGGCCTGGCCCAGGGCATGGCCTGGTAGACTGGGTCGCCTCCAGTTATGTGGGGTCCCTTGGCGCTCTTTAGGGGCCCAGGACTAGAAGTACAATCTCCCCATCAGGTCTGATAGCAGCTGCTGAACTGTGCCTCCAAAGGGAATCGTTGTTTGCTGCAGAGGCTGTGACTTTCATTCAAAATCCAGGGGATGGGCGGGTACTGTGATTCGCCATAGAATCTCCCATCTGTCACCCACACCTTGAGCCCTGTTGGATCTCAAGGATCGCAAGTGCCAAGAGGCAAAGCTGCTTGTGTTGCAGCCCGGGCCAGCCGGATCCAGCCTGATCTGCCCTCCACAAGTCCCAATTCTGACTGAGGCGACAGTGGACTGAGGCCTTCATGGAGGATTTCAGGGATTAGCATCAGCTCGAAGCCAGTGTTCAACAACCCTCAAAGGTCTGGGTATTCCCTCCCCCGTGGGCAGCACACTGGGCAGTGGCCGCACGTCCCTTTGGGAAAGGCTGGGAGGAAGGCTGACAGCATCACATCTGGTGCTGAGGGAGGTCATTTGCAAGGGAGAGGCCGGCCAGGCTGAGCTGAGCCTGTTTAATCAAGCAGAACTTCTGGGACTCCTTTGGTGGTGCAGTGGTTAAGACTCTGTGCTTCCAATGCAAGGGGCATGAGTTTGATCCCTGGTCAGGGAACTAAGATCCCACATGCCATGTGGCATGGCCAAATAAATAAATTTAAAAAAAATTTTCAAGCAGAACTTCCCAGCTGACATAAAGACTAAGGAGCAACAATGAATGTTCAAGCCACTAGGGTTTGGAGCAGTTTGTTACACAGCAATGGCTAGCTGATACAGGTTGTAACCCAGCACTGATCCCCAGGGGAGCCTGGCCTCCTCTTCATTCAAAGGGTTCAGGGTCCGTGAGCCAATCCTGGGAACTGGGTGAGGAGCGGTGACTCTTGTGGTGCCTTTTCAGGCCTCTGTTCACCAGGCCTAGAGGATTTTATTTTATTTTTTTGGTTACACAGACCAAGCAGGACCATAGCAGTCTGCCCACCTATTTTAGCCCCCGGGGTCCCATGATCAACTGACCTCTATCAAAGAGTCCTATGAGTTATGCCATTCTGATACGCATTCCTGCTATGCTGCCCATGGGGGTCATCATGCCTCCTGGCCTCTGGGACATCAGTGTTGCTACTCGGAGATTCCAGGGTAATTGCTTTGCTCTGTGCACCCTAGAGCCCTCTCTCCACCACTTCATCCTTGGATGCCAGCACACCCTTTGCTCCCTTTAGTTGCATGCCGTCAGGTCAGATAACCAATCCCAAATTTTACTCCTGGTTCTGATTTCTGAGAGGCTTAGATCTCAGCAGCAGAAGAAAGATCTATTCCAGTTAGCGTAGCAGAAAGGGATTCATTACAGGGTATTAAGTGGCTTACGAAATCAATTGTGAGTTTCCAGGAAACACTTTTAAAGCAACACCACAGAATTGGACAGGCCAGCAGGTGAAGGTCAGGAAGCTGCCCTTGGAGCCAGGCCAGCCAGCCACCCACCACACAGCTCAGTTCGGAAGGTAAGAGCCACATGAGTGCATCTGATTGGGGGAATCTGCATCTCACCCTGAACTCAAGCTGCAAGGGCTTCTGGGAAATGTAGTTTTAGCTTTTCTAGTCCCGGAAGATGGTGGGACAGATAGAGCCAGTACCCCAAACCCACACACCCAGGAAAGCCCTGGACATTGTACATTCCTAGGGCGGCATGGATTACATGCCTCCCACCCCACCAGAGAAGGGAAAGGCTGGCCTCTGAAATGTATCAGAGACATCAGTTAGGGCCAGACTGGCAGAAGCATCTCAGTGGCTCCCTATTCTTGACCACTTGGAGTCCCTCTGACTTATGGCACGCTTCTGTGATTTGTTAAGTTTGCAAAAAACTCATGGGGTAGGGGGCTTCCTTACTTGTATCATGGTAAGTGTGTCTTTAATTTTTCCTTTCTTTTTTTGCAGGGAGGCCCATACTGCCTGGTTTTGAATCCTAGTCTGTCCCCTCTGGAGGTGTGACCTTGGGCAAGTTACTTCCTTTCTGTTTTTCATCTATAAAATGGGCAGAATTATATTACACATATTGTAGGGCTTTTAGGAGGATTAAAGTAGATGGTAATCTTAAAGCCCCTAGCACATTGCCTGGTAGAGAGTATGCATTTAATAAATGTTGAATTTTGATTATTATCATTCTACCTGTCTTATAAGTAATGGTCCACATCAATTGTTTGTTGTTTAAAACAGAATCCTTTTACAAATAGATGGTGAGACCATGTTAACGTTTCACTTAATACAGTAATGAATGAATTAATGAACCAGCAGGAAGCTAAGAGTAGCTGATTTGAAGAGCGTGTCCGGAGCAGGGGTTTATAAGTCAGTTGGGAAAGGCAAGCTGAAATGAGCTTGCTAAGTCAAATGTTAAACCGGTTAATAGTCTAGGAGGGCAATAAAAGTATAACCTTTTGGGTCATCTTCTCCACTGGGCCATAAAACCATTACTCCTTGCCAGTTTTGACAGGTTAAACCCCCTAAACTTATAGGGCTGTGGAACATCTGGGCTCCTAGCCATGGGCATCATTCAGGAAGCAAATCTACACTCCCCAGAGAATCTGTTGCTCAGGCACACTTAGAAAATTCTCTAGCTGGATATCAGCAAAGCCAGTGGTCATCATATTCCCTTTTCTCAAGTTTGGGATACAGTTTTGTTATTAATGTGCATATATGAAGTTCCTACCCTTCATAAAGATATAGAGAAAAAAAACCCAGAAGATGACTGGACGATTTTGTTGCCTTTGAAAGGAGTCCCTGCCTAATGGCTTCTGAGTTTGCTCTCACCCGGGAGAGGAGGGAGAAGCTATTGGGAAGAAGGCTTCTGTGTGGCTGGATGTCTTGTGAAGGTCACCCCTGGGCAGAGTCAGTAACCTCTTGTTCTGATGAACCCCTAGTTATGATGGAGCATGGAAAATGATGTCAGAGCTGCTAGTTCTGGTTACTCTGCTGGTGAAAGAAAATCTTAGCAGGTGGTGGAGATGTGTTCACTTTTCTTCTTCCTTGGTCAATTTCCTAACCAAGCAGAACCTGTTCACAGCATCCCAAGGCCACTTGAGCGTGTTTTGGATTGTTTGGGACACACACGTATCTAACTCAGGAACGACCACACTGTGTCTGTGATGGGAGTAGCAGCTATTAGGACAATAGGTTGTTTAGGGAGTCCGGACCCCTGCCTTCTGCTCTGGCCCAGGCCTCTCCTCCCTGCAAAACCCTAGGGGAGATGCTTGGGGGAGGACAGGGGAAGCCAGCTGCAGCTCCGGCCCAGCTCCTCGGCAGGTCTCTGGCCAGCCCAGCTGACGGTGCACACAGCTGCGTCTTCTCCCCCAGCCCCCAAAGCTGAATCTCAGACCTTGCCACTCGGTTGGGGTGAAAGACCACATCTGCCAGTGTCAGCGGAAGATAAAGCTGGGGTTCATGTTTAGAGGAATATATATATACCTGGAGTATAAGGCACCTGGGCAAAGGAGGTGCCACAGGTGTCCGGGCGCCAGACCAATCAGATCTGCTCTCCTCACCCCCAGGGTGAAGGGCTGGGGAGGGGAGGGGCAACCCAGCCCAGACCCCAGTCATTTCTTACCTTCTCCACAGTTCTTGCCTTATCCTCTTGCTGCTTGTACTGTATTATCATGATTATTCTTTAAATGGACTTGGTTTTTAGCTAAATACATTTATTTCCAAAGGGAAATGCAGGTGTATCATTACCCTACATGAAACACCAGAATCCATTTTCCAAAAATAGAAGGTAACTGTAAAAAGAGAAGATAAAACAATGCTTTTAACTGTAGCAAATACTGGCTTTTACCTAAGAGGAGTTTTTGCTTTGGTTTGTTTTTCTTTCCTTTCCCCACTCGTCCCCCTCGTCCGCCTCCTCCTCTCCTCTCCCCCATCTCTCCTTAAGAAGGGAGAGCAGATGGGTTAGAGAGAGATGTTAAAGACAGATTCCACCAAACTGAGGCATGGCTCCCCTCCCCCACCCCAGGTCTTTTCCGGGCCTTTGATGCCCTGCGTGTAGGAGAACTTTCCCAGCATCTCCCAAGCTCCTTCTTTCTCACTCTCCTCCTCGCCACCCACCTTCCCTAGACCCCCCACATCACTGGTTTTAGCTGGTCTGGGAGCTGCTTTTTTCTATCCATCGGGCTCTCCTGGGAGAGGCTCAGCTTTGTAGACGCCCCTTTCTCAGCACCACCTCGTTGGCTTTCTTGGGAATGGTTCATGGTGATTCTCCCCAGGCATTTAGAGATGAAATGGCAGACTTCTGTGGCTCTCTCTCTCTTTCCCGTTCACCATGGACATTTAGGAACTTTTTCAGGCAAAAGCAAACCACCTTTATAGCGCTTAGTTCTCTAGGCTAGAAAGTTGGTTTTCAATGGACATTTGCAATGTGTGGAGGTCGTTCTCAAGAACAGAAGTCACCAGTGATTGCTCCCCTGCTGTGTACCAGACTCTGAACTTACGGTTTTACATTTGTTGTCTGGTTAACTCGATAACCTACGGGGAGGTACCACCTCCATTTTATGGATGGGAAAACTGAGATTTGGGATGTTTAAGTACCTCCACCAAGGGAGCACGTCTTGTCAGAATTAGAGCTTAGATCAAAATCCAGGACTTTCTAATTCCCAAAGACTGTTTCCTTTCTACAACATTGGTGGATTCTCAAACTTTGCTGAGCCCTGTCAACACTGGTGGAGTGTGTTAATATTCAGCTGCCTTGGACCCAAGTCCAGACACTAGGGATGGGGTTCAGAAAGCTGAATTCTAACCAGTTGCACAGATATTCTGGTGCCTGTCCAAATGTGCTAGGCTGTGAATACACCTGCGTTCCAGGAACACACAGGTGGCTACTTCTTTGTGGCCACCTGATCTCCTGGTTGGCTTTCTGAAAAGCAAAATGAGTTCCTGATAAGGCTGATTTCTAAATGAAATCTCTAAGTCAAATTTAGATTGGAGCAAAATGGCATTTGAGTGAACCAATGTATGTCTAGAAAATAAGCTAAGTTTCTACCAAGGTTTTAATAAAGACTTTTTTCTATAGAATATGCTGTTGTCAATATTCATAG